>NW_027179716.1:342500-362500 GCF_036669935.1 Montipora foliosa | reverse complement strand
ACTCTTTTCCTTGGAACAAAGCTGGGGATTTTAGGACACCAATTTTATGCCCAAATATGGACAAAAATAAGATAGACACAAGAGAGATAAGATAGACAAGAGTGGCAATTGCCCTCACGGTCTTTTAAAACTCGGTGAAAAGTCCTGCACGATTTCGCCCACGGCAACCCGAAACCAGAAACCTCAAAAGCGGAGAGTCTGCTGTCTCCTGCCTCCTGTCATGAGTTTGAAGGTGAGAGAGTTCGAAGCCAACCCAAAGTCTGTTTAATTTTGCAAAGGGAAATGCTTGTATTACGCAGGACATTTTTGCTCCACATGCAGTTTAGTGCAAATGTAATGACGTGCTTATAAATAAGCTAGGTGCAATCTTAACGTATTTTAAATGCAATTTAAATGCAATTTACCGCTGCTATAATTTTTTCTTAAATAGTCATCATTTTCAGATTGGATTGCGCTACTTTGTATGTCTCGTGAACTTATAGCGGGGTTTGTTGATTGAAAATAGCGCCTCGCAAGCAAGCTTCCCTAGTCGAGAGTTAACTGGGAAGACTTGAAAGCTAATTAAAATGAAGCATCTCAATTCAATGGTCTATGTTTGTTGCAAAAGATGGGAAAAACCACTAAGCTAAAATGGAGAACTCAATCACCCTCACCTTAACTATAGCTTTGAGTCCGCTACCCCCATGATCCATTGGTGGAAGGCTGATGTTCACACCATTGGCAAACAGCTTTCACGTACACATTACTGAACCTCCTACTTTTGTTTTGCAACATTCGCTATTGCTATGAACATAAATCGTTTGTATGAATAACATTCTTTTTTATATCATTTGTCTTCAGATACAAAATGCGCCATGTCTTGCCACTGGAAAAGCTAACGACGAGCATGACAATAATTAGTAACTTGTTTGAAAAGAATTATATGTGTGTGGAAAACTTGGAAATTAAAGATATGATATACCAGGAAGTGAGACTTGTACTTGGTTAATTGTTAAAATTTAATTGCTTGAAACCGAGCTATTGTTTAGCTAGGCTTGATTTGGCGAATTGATTTTGCCCCGTATTCTCTGCAGTCATTTGATCGTTTCTCCGATATGAAAGTTTTATTCAAGTTCAAGTTTATTTATTACACTTAGCTACAGCTATTCGAGGCACCCGAAGGACAATGTAAAGGTCGTAAGAATGAATTTCAGCTCCAATAGAGCTGAAGGTTCTCATGCAAAGTTTCAACCTTTCATCGGCGCTTTCTCGTTGATTTAGTTCAGGAACGCCTACAAGTTTGTTGTTAGATGAATATGAATATTCCAATATTTGATCCAGTAAAGCTCAGTGAAGATGATAATTTATCCACTTGAGATGACAAGTGTTTTATAGATTTTTCAATAAGAGACATCTTGTCGTTGACATATTTCTTAAAATCTTCTTGGATATTGCTCAGAGTTGCTGTCAGTGGTAATTCCCTCATCGGTACCTTCAGATAAATTAGCTTGGCCGCCATTTCGGCCAGCCTTAACTTCGTCACGTAGGTTTTGTAATTCAGCAAAAATATCTTGAGTCTTATCTTTTAACTTGCTGTTTTCCAGTTTCAATGATTAGACTGTGTCTTTTACCATTTTGGTCAAGGTTTCAGCAATATTCAATCTCAAAAACTGATCAAGAGTGAAGAGCCTCGAAAAGTAAGCGTCATGTCTGCTACGCACACATGTGCACACATGTTAAAGAAAAGAGAAATTTTGTGCTCTCCCAGCCCGCTAAAGTAAAGGTTAATGCGACAACAGGTTAAAATTCCCTTTGAACCAAGGAATGTAGACCTTCATTTACATTTTAGATGGAGTTGATTTTGAGATAGTGGGACTCTTAGGCGACCCTGCTGGGAGATCTAAACCAAGTGTATACTTGACTAGGAACGTTTTCCAGATGAACATAAGTGCGTTTTCTGCCAAGTTTTTCGAAGAGCATTGGTCCACTTAGGAAGTCTTGCGAGTTGGATATAAAATAAAATTGACAAAACAGTTTCATGAAGTAGGGGTATATACGAAGTCTTTACAGTTAGAAATAGCTGGCTTGACCGATTCAGGTCACAGTATGTGAAATATCCAGAAATACCTGGTGTTCTACCAATTCGCTTGCCTATTCCAGTTATAACTGTGATTACTGTCGAAGAAAGCCATACACCTTTTTTTATAACCGGAGGATAATTTCTTATTCTTTTGTATCTATGTTGAATAATCCTACTGGCCTTTTGAATTTTGACCGTCGTAGTGAGGCTATTTAGATTACAGACCTCCATCCTCCCCATCAAAAGTTCCAAGTTTCTTCCTGCATTCTTCGAGTTTATTTATTCTACAAAACGATAATACCAATTGCTTCAAACAGCATGGTAACATCCTACGTGAGCTCATAACCAAGGGATGATTTGATTTAGAGTAGTTTTAAATCCCCTGATTGTTTTAGGACTTCAATCGGGTAACACATTGAACCGATACAAGTTTAATCCAGTTCATTCTGCATTATGTACTGCGCACCAAATGAAGCTAGATTGCCATGCACCCATACCTCATTTATTAGCGTCATCGATAAAGCATAGATCCAAATTATTAATATAAGTACAAAAGTAAACCTGTCCAAGCGTTCAGACAGGTGATAGCGGGCTAACATTGTCAAGCGATCAAATATATATTGGGAGCGAGTGGGAATGAGGAAAGTCTTAGGGGAAACGCATTTCCTCTCTGGGCCGCCCACTCGGGTTAGACTACGCGCGAGACCACGAACTTTTGTTTCTGAGCTTGAACTTTCGGTAAAATTTCGATCGCCAAACCCAATCTACATGTTCATAACAATAGACTCATCTTATCTGTCGTACACACAACCACGGCCTCTTCTTATCTGAACTCTAGGAACAGGTGTACACAAGAAGACCCTTCTTGTGGACTTTAAATTCGTTCAGACTTTATTCGAACTAGAATCAGTCTATCCTATTTTTTCCATTTCATGGAAAATTTTAGTCACAAAACGACTAAATTATAACCCTTTTTTATCTTGTAGTATATTTCAAACTTGAATGCTATATATCGCTCTTTGAGTCCGCGACCCCCATGATCCACTGGTGGAAAGCTGGTGTTCACACCATTGCTAAACAGCTTTCTCAAACAAATTACTCACAATGTTTAAGCTGCATATGACGCGACACGAAGAGCTCTGGAATTACACTTTTCGGAGGGATTTTCCTTATGAATATACTGTTATCATTTTACATCGTTGGAGTATTCAATGCATACTAAAACCTCTGAACGACTTAGAAACATAACTTGTCATAGAGAGTCCGTCCTTGTTATACACTATACTTTCGAAAAGTATCACGAGCCTGCTCTTTTATTGACCCTTTTTAGTTATACGACAATGCCGGGATGAATTTCCTGTTCAAGAAAAATACACAGCAACTGCTTTCGTCTGCTTTGCTTGCCGCATCATTATCACCATGGTTTTCTAGCATTTCTTTGTTCTTGTTCCATCTTTCATTTACTGTCTCGGCTACCTTCAAAAATGGGCCGCTTACATTTGGGTCTATGGTCTCATTGCCAATTTCTTTGCTCAGCCGAACGATGTGATCCACTGTCGCCTGCTTCTCGTCGACTTGTGCGTAGTAAGTCTGAAAATGAGGATAAGCTTGATGATAACAGTAATGCTAATAGTAACAATACGCGCTGTTTATTCAGCTCAGTTAGCTAGTCAAATCGTCTTATTTCTTAGTATAACTAATCCCCAGGGACAAATTAGAAATTGTAGTGCTCCAAATTGGGACAGTTTGTGCTCTCCGTCAAATGTTAATCAAAGTTTTTTTGTTTTTGTTCCTATCGAAACAACCACATTCGGTAACAGAGTAACAGATACTAACAACTGTTAAGTTAATTCATTATCTTTCTCGGTGACATTCTCCGTAATTTTGTATCATAAATTTGTTTTTATTTTCTTTGTTCTCGCCTCCTCTCTTATGTTCAACTTTTTTCACAGCTGGGCTTGTGTTAATTACTGAAACTAAGGAACTGCTATGCTCTCCGCGAGTTTTGTTCCTACAAAATATTCTTTCTTATCATCAAGAGCCCTCTCATCAAACCTGGGTGTCACACTTCTCGAAAGTGCCGAAAACCTCTCGCTCCGGAAAAGCCACTCACTCGTTTGTAACCAGCTTGTCTTGATCAACTGGTCTTTCAAAACGTTTTCAAGGTAACAAAAGCAAAGTGAATATAGAGTTTTATCACTGAAAACCTCTGCGTTCTCAAGATACAACATGCACTTAATGAATGGTCCGGAGGGAAACAATTTTGTTTTCCCGAGCAGGAGTCTCGAGGGAAAACAACTAGATTCCCGAGGGACCAGACTTGTCGTTCAACAATCGCAGCAAAACATACGGGAGCGGGCAACAACTGGGGAATAGACTACTTTCGATATATTAAAATTCAGCTTGGCAGCGAGGCCTAGATGACACAAACAAAGGAAACTGAATGAACATGTTTATTCATTTCTTTTGTTTGTGTCCTCTAAGTCTCACTATCAAGCTGAATTTTAATATATTGAAAGTGGTCTATTGTATCCCGGTCGGCATACATTTAAATTCGATCAGGGGCACCTGACCAAGAATCAACCAATCAAAGAGCTTGTTTTGTTGAGTGAAAGTCTAGGTATATAACAAAAGGAATTGTGATCCCCGAAATGGGCTCCGGAAAGTTGCAGAAATTTCGAGAATAGGACCTCTAATCACTCTAATAATCGTCGCCATTACTACCGTTGTCGTCCTCAACATCGTTTTAATCATTATCATAATGATCATCGTTCTCGTCCCTATAATCCTCAAACAAGGTCGTAGACAGCTCAAGCTTGTAAACTTTTTTTTGCCTAAAAGTCCAATCCCGTGTGTTATCATAATAACTTACGTTGATTTTATTTTGTATTCTCGTTGCTTTCCTGGGATCCATATCCACACGAAGCGCGTTGACAAGCCTCTCCGTCTCGTCCATCCATTCGTTCATAGCCTTGCTTTCCTTCTTTAGTTCTTTCATCTTTCGCTTGATAAGGTTCTATATAAAATTTCCAAAAGATGAAGCAAGGAGAAAATATCAGCAAATAAAAAAAAAAAACAACAACACCTTTTTGTTGACCCAGTGCATTCTTCCGCGTCTCATTTTAGGGATTCTTATCACATCCTCAAATTTGAGAGCATTCACATATCATGGCCATCGTCAACAGTACAGGAGAGAGAGTTTTAAATTTTGTCATGGGCACCCTGATGTACAAAAAAGGCTTTAAAGAGGAAACACAAAATTGTTGCACGTTTCTTTTTGGAGGGGAGGGGGGGGGGGGGGTGTAAGCAGCGCTACACTAGACTGCTACGGTAACGGCAACCCCACAAAACAGTAACGTTATTGGCTGAAAGAGGACAAATAATCGCGCAACACGAGCAGTACGCATCTTTGTTCATTTCTTTGCCGTACCCGACAAAGAAACAACGAGAAATAACCAAATTTGATTCTATGCAGACGTTGTGAGCACCAAACAAACTTTCAATTTTCTCTCCGAACAACCACACCATGCCATATTTATTCGTATAATGTTGATGCACACATGTAAGTATGATGATAACGGTGTTGATAACGTTGCTTGGCAACGGATTCTTGAAGGGAAGGACTGAAAAACAGTTGTCTTTTTAATTCAACGATGCAAGTCATGCCATACAAATTTCCGCGAATGAAAAAAAAAGAGATGCTGCCTACCTCATAAGATTCTTTTTCGTCGGATAGACCTTGCTTTGGCTCGAGAAATCCCTCATCAGTCTGAAATGCTTCAGGAGCGGTGTTAACGCTCATTACACTTGAGGCCTCCATTGTCTCAGCAATCATGTCGGCTTCCTCAGCCTTGTTCAACTCCTCAGAAATTCTAAGAAACGGAAAGGCAAATAAAACAAATGAGCTAAAAATTTTAGAATGATCGAAGGAACAGGTAGGTTGACTTTTGAAAGTACGTATAATTTCTAAGTCATTTTTATTTTTTTCCTTTGTGGTCAACATTAACATTCGCTCAAAAAATCTTTTGACAGAATTAATACACCTTTGCACATGTATTGTGCTGCAGTTTTTCGTGCAAACTCTCCCCAACATCAAAGGCTTTTTCAAACCTAAAAAGGAGAAAAGTGAGAACAAAACCACATCCCAAGAGGTGCCTAGCGTTGGAAGGGGCACGAGACGAAAAAATGGAAGAAGATTCTGTACTTTGTTGTAATGTATAATTGTTATGTGCCTCGTTCTTGAAAGAGATTCCGTCGTAAGAAGACAAAAGTGGAAAAGTGGATGAAATCACTCCTTTTATCTCCTAAAACGAAACAACAAGGGGTCAATTAACCAATTAGTGCGGCTTGTCTATTTGTGTTTAGTTTATTAGTTTCGCTTTGCTGGCAGCTATAAAATAAGTTACTGTCAATAAGCGTGTCCACGTGGTTTCGATGACATTTCAAGTACCCTTTGTGAGCGGGATGTGAGGCTTCCAAAGACTTGTCAAGTTTATGAACAGTCAATGCAGGAACTGTGAGACGAGGCCTGTGGCTATCAAAATTATCCTTGAAAAAGGAATTGGAAACCCTGAGAAATACAACTTTCAGAACTTGAGTCCAGGGCCTTCCGCCCTCCTTTCCTTCTCCAATTAAACCAACTGGTCTGATCGGTTTTGAAATTTCAACAGCATCAGACAAATTGGAAAGATAGTCCTTATTTACTAGCGATTTCAAGAAGTCTCTTGGATAATGCTACATCAATAACACTGACGTAAGGGTGAAGGGACACTCTTTCATAATGGCAGACTGGTGCTTTTTCCCCAACAGTCAATTGCCCTGCACTGACTATATTTAAAACAATCACACGTGCGGTCAATCATTGTCGAAAACTAAAAAAAAAAAAAAAAAAAAAAAAAAATTCATTGTCGAAAACTTGATTGCTATTATCTTGAACATCAAGTCCTTTCCGGAGCCCAGAAGAAAGCAGCTGCTGTAATCCTCCTCAAAAACATGCCGAATTTAATAATTATGTAGCTACCAAATTTAATTCTAATTTATCTCTATTTAAATTAAGCTAACACAAAAGTACCTTTTCTTTCTCTCTTCTGCTTTACCAATTAACCGCTCCAGTCTATCCTCGAGGGCCTGGGTTTCATTTTCAATGGTCTTACCAGTCTCCTCTGTCACAAGATCTCTTCTGTGGACTTCTCTACCAACATCAACAGCGCCACTTACAGAGTCCTCTCGCGAAATGATATTGTTCATGATTCCCTACAATAGGAAAAAAGGGGAACTCCACCTACTTTCAACCGTTTTCTTAAAATTTAACTGTGAATTTTTAGGTTAGAGCAACTTTATCACAATATGCTGGCTCGTACTAGGGACGAAAGAAAGCTTCAAGTTTAGTTGAAGTACTTTACTTTGTAACTCAGGAACAAGATATCTTCAGAGAACCCGGTCTAGTTTTATTCCCATCGAATGAATACCTCAGCAGATCAAAACACGATAAGGCGGTAAGTCCGTCGCACTTCAGATCTTGGACCCTAGTATGAACTCGATCGCCTTTACTGTACATGATTTTGGTTTTTCTGTAGAATGCAAAAAGATCGAAAGAAACCTAAAAATAAAGGTGCATTTTGATTTGTTACGAGGCTACTATTTAACGTTTCGCATTTTTGCGAAGGGCAAGAAAGGAAGGACATGCATTGCATTTCGAGAAGTTTGTGCTATTTTGCTTTCTTAACAACTTCGGACAAAAAAGTACTTTTAAGGAATGTTATAGCCTGAAAGACGAAAGGTCCTGAAAAATAATTGCTGTACAATCGTTGGCCGGGAAACAAACACTTCAAAGACATAGCCCCCGATGTACCAAATTCCTTCATCAGCGTGCATGTAAAAGGTATGAAAACTACGATACGAGAAATCGACCCGTGTGTAATTGAAAGGATGTTACTTAAAAGCTCCCTAATATTGCCTATAGGCTAAGACAAGACACTGTGGCTTACCCGGTGTGCAAAAAAATTGAACTTGGACCCGATCGGTATGGTGTTTTTCAACTGTTTCCTGCACATAGCCTCCCTGGACAGCAAAATGAGTCAATTTCGGTTGATTTTTCAATTCCTTTCCGTAAAATTTTGTCTGATACGAGGATTGAATTATGTAGCAGCACTATCATCCTTGGTCTGAGTGGAATTTCGGGTTGACTTGGGCTTTTTGGAGGAATTTACAGCAGCATATCTTTCCAACTGCTTCATCGGAGTTTCTAACCTTGGATTAATATAAACCATATATACATAGAGATACAGAGAGAAAACACCGACGTTAAAAACTACATGAAATCGCTTCAAGCGATACTAAAATCACAGAGAAGACAGGATGCCTCAAATAAAAAAGGTAAGAAGTTCTTTTTGTTCAAAACTTCGCCTATACTATTTCTCAGTTTCATTCTCCAATACTTTTTAACTGATTGCGCCAGTTTGGGGAGCCTGTGTTTAATCTCTTCATGTGTTGTTTCACGTGTTTATTGTAGAGAGCCACTAAGTTGAATGGATAGAATGTTTATCAGGGTTTTCTAGAAGATAAAGACAATCTTATTTGATAATTCGACCTGCTACGTCCTCGCTGCTATCAGCCGATAATGATTTTATGATCACAAACACCTAATTATAAACGTGAACTCTGCTAAACGATGCACTCAGATTTCAGCAAGACAAAAAGGTGTAACGTCAAACAAATGGTAGCAATCATTGCACGAACGTCGACTTCGAATACTCACCCAGAAATACTTTGCCCAGTGACTTTTCCAATGACAGCTAACAGTGGCCCTAGTCTCAATAACTTTGCTTTCATATCAGCATTATGATTGTAAAATCTGTTAAATTGACTCCCTTTACTTGGTTTTGTCAGCCATTTTGAATTGTTATGTGGATTAACGCAATCAACCCGTTCCCAGACTCCGGTTCCCCGTTCTTTCTTTCAGTAACATCCGAAAGTCTTCTTGAAATTCTACCTTATCATTTGGACACGAAGCGATGGCGGCTACGTTGACAACAACGTTTCACATGATCCCTATCACGAGCTCCTTTACTGATCTTTTATTTTTCTGCTTATGCTTACCTGTCCATCGTTAATTCACTCTATCTCAATAATAAGTTTTGGCCAGTTTTTATCAATTTCTATTGTTTTCGCACCGTCCTTCTTCACCCTAAAATTACTGGCCATGGAGTGGGTAATCATGCTTGCTTATGGTGCGTAAAGTCCTCGGAGGACTAAACTGGAGCCTGTTGCATGTTCTTTTTCATGAAACTGCAACCAAAAGCATTGAATTGCAAACCGGTAAACCTTGAAGACTGCCTACCTTCTATATAAAACAGGTTTTGCTAAGTTAACGTTCATATTTCCTACAAGTTAGGAAAAGTTGGCCTCCCGGACATGGAAATAACACATTTATTTGTCAAAAAGATTTTAAATACAGATTTTAATGGTCTTATCTTTAAAATGGAACGGTCTGAAATGCCTGAAATGACTCAATAGAAAGCAAGTAGCTAAAAATAGGCGAGTGCTTGAAGGAATCGGCTTGGACAAGAAATTTCTTAGTTTGGGTCACGTCAACAAACAGAGCATCGAAACATAAACTCAACCTGCTCTATGTTCGATCGATGTGTGTTACCGGAGTTGAATACGAGATTACCTAAAACTGCGCGTGTGAATAGTCCACTTTCGAAATATCAAATATTCAGCTTGATAGTGAGGCAGTGAGGACAAAAACAATAGAAACACGTTGGAATGAATGTAAAACAATTTTAAATATCCTCTTTCCTTTGTCTTTGTCCTCACTGCCTCACTATAGCGTTGAATTTTAACACATCGAAAAAGGCCTAGTCAAAAGCTGGTTCTATCATTATTTTCGATATGCTCTCTGAGAAGTTCTGGTCTCAATTGGTTTACTTTAACTGAGAAGTTAGCATTCAAAACTTTGCTTGACGGGTAAAATTCGAGACATTAAAACATTAAAAGAAAACAGCTTACCGTGTTCCTTGCATTCCATGTCCGGCCCCCTAATCCCTTATTTTCGTTAAAAACCCTAATTCCCAGCATGTATCTTGAGTACAATTATTGCAGAAGTTAATCTATCGTGAATTCTCAGTCGGTCTCTCCTTGTCACGAAACCGTATTGTTGGCGAACGTGACCTGTGTCATGAGTGAATTGACAAGGCAAAGTTCACGACGCTGCTATTTATAATGTAAAATATTTTTTTACCACACACAATTATGCTTCATTTTGCAAAGGGCAAGAAAAAAAAAATTATAAAAGATGCAGCGTTCAAATGAAACCTGTACGACCACTTTGAAACCGGAAATGAATATTATACAGTAATTTGGACACAGTAGTACTTGAAAATATGAAAATGTACACTTAATTCCCTGATCTAAATAAATTCGCTTATTTACTAAAACGCTGTAATATGAACATCCTAAAAAATAAAGGCTCCTTTGTAAAGCGTCTAACAAAAAAAATTATTTTATAACAGTAGTAGGATACTGATGATGCTTTCTTGAGAGGAAAGCATTTCCCGCATATGCTGATGGTCATCAGTATAGCCGACTTTATAACCTCTATAATTTCGGTGTCTGACATTTGCAGACTGCAGACTAACCCTAAATCACAATTATTGAAAGCTAACGTTTTAAAACGGGTTCTTAGACTTAAATAATGTTTATCGGCGCTATTTGAAGTGGGTGCTTAGACTTAAATTATGTTTATCAGTGCTATTTGTAGGCAGTCTGCAGTCTGCAGTCTGCAAATGTAAGACACCGCTATAATTTAATATAACCATATAAAGATAATTATAACAATACAAATATAGGAAAATATATACAAATACAACAGAAGTTAGTTGAGAAAAGGCAAACCTGCCTCTTACAAAAAGGTGCGTCTGTTAAAACGCATCATGTATGACATTAGCCGCTTATCATGTGTAAAATTCGGCACGGGTACAGGTAGATGTTCAGAATGAAAGACTTCCTAAAAGGGAATGTACTAATTAACAAAAGTTCATTTTATTTCTGGGCGATACTATCTGAGAATATTGCACTGAAATCTTGAGTCAGGATATTTCAATACTATAAGCCTCAATCGACTGATATTAAAAGAATTGCAACTAAGGGATCAGCACACTGAAGAAGATCTTGACACGAGAAAAGAGAGGATAGTAGCCATTAGGCAACTGCTGCTTGTATTCTCAACAATGAAATAGTTTAGAAGCATTACATCCACTGTATGTTCCACAATATATGGATCAATTATTTGAGGACACAACGGATCAAATATTGATCATCAAATTGGTTATTTTCCAAATAATTTACACTGACAAGAGAGAGAGAATATTTCAGAAACTATTAGACTATGAAAATCTCCTATAAGCAGGGGAGAAAACGAAAACAGAGTATTTTTCCAGAAAGAGAATACTGCTACGCACATGTCAGTGCATTTACCTCGTGTCGTTGTTTCACTCCTCGCAATTTCTCCAAATCACCTTCTGGTATTTCATTGGATTCCATATCTTTCTCCAATTCGTCCAAGCTGTTGTTCACTCGATCCATCCATTCAGTACCCATAATTAAAATGGCTTGCACCAAGCTAAGGAAGAGGAAAAGTTTAATTTACTTTACCCCTGCTTTCCACACTAATAGCCTAGGAGTCTTGCTGTGACACAGTGGCCTACTTTTGCAAGCACTTCTTTAGCTTTAAAAAAGCCTATAGGTCGGCTCGTATTGGGAAAAACGGTGTCCTCTCTTTTTAGTACCTCAAAGGCCTGGGGTACAGTTTTTCCCAAAACGGAGCTCCCCGTTGGTGATATCAAATATTCTGTCGTGCAAACAACTGAGGTTTTCACCATTTTGATCAGCAGCTAGGAGTTCTGAAACGAAAAATAGAGATGGATTCCTAGGGAAGGGGCACAAACATGGCTAAGGTTCTTTGTTCTGGATAAGAAATATGGATTCCGTGACGTCATGGGCAAAGCGAGATAATCTCGACCTTAAAGACGTCTCCCCAATGTTTTAAAATTTATTTCGGCAATCTCAGTGTTAGTTATCTGTCAAGGAATTTTCTATAAATAGTTTTGAATAGTTTTCAGGGAAATTTTGACAATTATCTTGCGGCTGCCATCAAACAGAAGCATCCTTTGGATTTTTCAATGTCACGCTAAAGAAAGCAAAAGACTCGATCTTTAAACCAAGCTTCACTGATATCAGACTTGAATCGGAACAGAATAAAGATGTCAAACCTACCGGTTCTTGTTTGTATCATGGGTACGCCACATTTCTTCCAATCTGGAATTCAAGTCATCAATCTTTTCACGCAGGCGTTTACTATTTCCCTCTTTGATCAAATCTTTACTTTCGCCTTCTTCAAACGTTTGTTTTAGGTCGGCAAACTTCATGTCTTCCTGTGCCATGTTCTGCTCCAACTCCTACGAGTTTAAAAACTGTTAAACTGAAAACTCCGATGAAACTCTAAAACCTACGAACCGAGTTTGATAACTAAAAACTGAAAACTCGAACGCGCAAGGGAAAGACGAAAACAACAACCAAGAGATTCCCTCATCTTAATAATGTTAACCTAACAAACTGCATGTCTAATATAAGTAATGAAATATGCTTTATACGGGTAGGGTATACTAGTAGGCTGCCAAAATTATTTGAAGTAACCTGATTTCTTTACTTAAAAATAACTTAAAAGATGATAGCAAAGTAAAGATTCAGAACACTGAGGTGTAAACCTGATCTTACGCTTTACATTACCTCTCAGATAGAGCAGTTTTCAAATAGCTGTCGAAAGTAATTAGGCAATTGCAATTGCTATTCTTAGTGATTGGTTTAAAACTCTCGAGCCATTTTTTCAACCAATGAGAAGGAAAACCAAGCCCGACTTGCACGCGCGATTTTTCCCGCGCTCTGTCTGCAATGCTAACGAACAAAGCTGCTAAATTAAAAAGAATTTGGACACCGGTACTCGATACAATTACTGAAAGGTTATCCGTTTTGAAATCGGCACTTCGATTCTAAATGCCCCACATCTGTGGACAAACAGTATACATTACGAATGTCAGGAAGATAACCGCAGATAAGAAAGCTACTTAAAAAGTTGCAAGCATGCCTGAAACGAGACTTTGAACACATGACCGTGAGGTTACGCTGCACAAGTTAGCTTAATCTACAGAGTGAGCTATCAAACCACCTGGAAACTGGGTCATCTCAAATTATATCCTGTAGGAGGTAAATCACGGAAACGATTTTAGATTTTATGATGTAATACATGAAATGAAAGTCAGGAAGATAACGAGTATAGGTGTATACCTGTGTAAAACGCGAGAAATGTCACGTGAGGTTTCAGTGGTGTTATGAAATGTTATTCTTTACACCAAATGATGGGAGCAACTGAGTTTTGATGAATTGAGTTACGATAAAGCGTAAGTGTCTAAGCGAAATTTAACAGTACCAATTCGACGGGTCCCTATATTAATTAAAAAGGAAAATTGTTTCATAAGCAGTGAGACAGCTCAAAAAACAGTTCCAGCAAACCACGATGTTTCACGATACAAGGTACAAAAAGAAATAAGTAAAACGACGCCAAAGATGAAACCGTTTAAAAGTAAGAGAAAAAGTCCTTGAGTAAATTGGTCGACGTCAAGTTATGTAACATTCACTCAACTTATCCCAATGGAAATCGCACCAAAAATGAAAACCACAGCACGGAAGTAGCCGAGTAAAGAACCAAAGCCCAGGGTTCCTGAAATGGAACTTACCACTACGCCAGCAACCCCGCTTTGAGTTGACGTTTTAGAAGTATCGGATACTGTAGCTTGCATTTGCGTAATACACGTTTACTGAGTGTAAACTAATCATATTACAAGTTGTGCATTAACATGTCCCAACCTGAATATCGTCAAGTTGTTCCTTAATTTCGTTGATCGTAGATCCAACAAAAGAGAATTTCTCCATTGACTCATTATCAATCTCATTGAGAGCTTGTTCACATGCGTCCAAAGAGGAGTCGAATGCTTTCACCGGCTCATCATCAATCCTAATACGAAAAAATATATTTCAGGGTCGGACAGGGTTTTTGGGTATACGGTATACAGGGGCTTTTTAAATCGGGTATACGGTATATTGCAGCTTAAATAAGGGTATTTGGTATATCACTTTCTTTGAATTTCAGGTATACAGTATACAATGCTTCCAATCATTTTGAATATATTTGGATGAATTTTGGGTATTTTTGGGTATTTTTGCGAATTTTTTCGGGTATGCGGGTATACCACTATCCCCCCTGGCCGACCCTGATATTTAGCGGCTATAGTCAGATTTAGCAAGTGCACGTCGCTTGAAATATTGAGAGTTTTCAAGAAAGCAACCGTGGACAATCTTCCTGACTATCGGTGTAACTTGGATTGATCCTTGAACTGGCTTGATCTTATCGGCGTAATTACAAGTTGAAAACCTAAATATTTTGAGCAAGAGCCAGTGCAACATAGATTTGATTTAGCGATGTAATATATTTCGGCCGATCAAACCAGTTTACATTGGATTGCTTCTATCTACATAAAAATAATGCCAGGGAAGCTTTTTTCACTTCAAAAGGGAGGATAATTGATCCCAACGGTCTGAATATCGGCGTAGAAACATTATATTTCAGTTTATTATTTACAGTCTCTTCTATTATTTTACCGTTAATTTGAATTCACATTTTTTCAAGTATAACGTCAACATCCATTTACTATTTATATGGCCGTAGAAGCAATCCAATGTAAACTCTCATTAGGGCCGTTTATACAAGGGAAATACGCCGCGGCTGACACTGGCCGCGGCTTACATAAGACGCGAAATGCTCGTATAAATGGTTCGCAGCTAGGTTCGCGGCCAACTGTGGTCCAATGATGACGTAATTCATTTTGATCCCTCGTTTTGGGGTAATTAATCGTGACGTAAGATTTGCAACATTAAAAGATAAATGTCTCCGAGTAAGCAAACAAGCGAAGAAAAGTAAAGTTTTGCATGAAATCCAGTATTGGTCCAGTAAAGTCGTAAAACAAACACTTGCGGTATGCTGCAGAACTTACACTGGCTGAGGTGACGCAATTATCAAGTTGCTCAGCAATTTCAATACCACTACAAATAGTGAGAAGCTGTTTCTCTTCCGGGGAATTCCACGTTCGATTTTCGCTGAATCTTTTTCTCCTTAGTAATACGCCATCGCCATTTTTCTCAGGTAAATGGATGGGAGCAAAAAGGATGTCTGGGCTATAATAACAAAACAAGGGCATGCGCAGGAGACGTTCACGGATTGAGCAACCTGTGGACCACGCTTGAGTACACTTATACGAACACTTTCATGTTCAAGGTAAGCCGCGGCCGAGATAAGCACAGCCCCAAACCCCTAATTAAAGTCTAATTAAAATACACGATCATAAATGCAGTTCGAAATAATAAGCGAATGAATAAGTAAATAATGAAATAAGTAAATTTAACAAATTGAATGTGGTTCAGCGTTGACTGTACTCTTATCGACAACGATATTCGTCATCAGAGTAGTCAAAATGTTGTGGACTCACGAGGCGCATTTTAACCCCAATATTCAACGGCAAAGACACGCTTTATTCCAGAGCGTGACCAAGATCGTGACACAAAGAAAAAGCACGCGTTTTCTATAGCTTTCTCGAGATCTGATTGGCTATTACAACAAGAGAACGTAAACGCGAGCAGCGTTTTCTAGACTCTTATCGACAACGGAAAACTGATTAGCCAATCAGATTGCGAGATTACACGCAATTGAGGTAAAAAAAATAAAGTGTATAAATAAGAGAAAGAAACAATAGAACTTGAAAAAATTCTTAGTGCATACATACTTGACCACTCCCCATAGGCGCTTTTCAGGCCAATGAATCACAGTAAACGAGACGACAGAACAAAACAACGACAACTGTTAAGAATCCCAACTGGCCGGGAGCAAACCAGTTAGCTATTTACAAGTGCAACTGAAAAGTTAAGTAACCACTAGCCGGACTGCTTGGTGAATTAATATCACTTGATACGGAAAGGAAAATCTTTTAAAGGTAGGGTACAATTTATGTGCTGCCTTGCTCAATGTATACTGAGCATTTAACATCGGCAAATCAACCTGTTTTTTTCTCCGTCTGAAACTTTTTTCGTGCTAGTTTGCTTGAGCATCTTCTTTACGGCTTTCAAGGAGTCACTTCGTTGTAAATCTCTTTTGCTGCTTTCATCCTTGTCCTTGAGAAACGGTGTGATCAGCGTTCGAGGGGGCTTACAACAAATAAAAGATAAAGAAATTAATTTAGGACAAAAAGAAAAACCATTTTCCACTTGTACCAAAGCGAGAATTATTACATTATACCTTTTCGTCTGGTTCAACAGAGGCTTCCACAATCTGCGTATCTGTCTTCTCCTCAGGTTTCTCCTTCATTAGCTGAATATCACCCGATAATCTTCAAAAGAATAAAGAGATATCAACATTATTTTTCATTGTTTGTAAAGTGACGCACTGTGTTGCTTTCAAAATTGGCTTTGTATGTTCCATTGTACTTTTAGCCTATCGTAAAGGTCTTTCACCCTGCGTAGGGGAACAATTAATTTAACAGTTAGTCTCTGATACACTTCCCTGTTAGCAGCGGTCACTTTCCTTTTTGCGTTCCCTGGGCAGACGAGTACGGGAAAAGAGACCTTTGCCATTTTTGACCCAGCCGCCGTCTACTACCTTGAAGTGCACTCTTCAAACCGCATGTCCCATGATATGTTTGCTGACTGTGACTTCAGGCTCACTGTTTTAAGCGCATTTTCTTTACAGTAATTCCGCTGTTGGTAACTGAGCCCACACAATATGAAGTATTACGTGAGGATTCGATTGCCAAGTAATTAACTGCCGCGCATGCTCGACCCATGACAGAAGTCTCTTTTCCCCGTATAGTACTCGTCAGCCCAACGAACGCAAAAGAAAAGAAACTTCTGCTAGCAGGTAATGCTGCACTAGTATCCCGATAACGGGAAATCAGGGAGTCACCATACCTTTTAATGGCCTCTATTCCTTAAAACGTTTCACTTTTCAAGTACATAAAAAAACTAAGCAGCACCAGGAGCTCGCTTCACATTTATCTCCCTCTTAAATACTTGAATAGTATGCAATGCGTTTGTGAAGAATAACAGTGGATTTCTCTTCCCTTCTATTAGTCTTCTTACTTGCTTTTGGTCTCCTCTTGCTTTCCTTCCAGAGCCGTATATCTAGAGCTCAATGTTTCGTTCATCTTGTGAACTCTCTCCGTGTCTCCCTGATCTAAACGACCACTGCCAAGAAGTTGGTCTGCTTCACTGTTGATTTCTTGCAACTGAGGCTTGCGGCTTTGATGTTCTTTTATCTTATGCTGATAAGATAAAAAAGAACAAATATCCACAACTTTTTAAAATTCCTTTTTTATTTTTAATATTGATTGAACAAAAATCCAAGGAATTAATTAAGGATGGAAGAACGCACGGTACTCTAATAAATGTATTGCTGTGATCAATTTATCAAAGTGGCAAGGTTATCATAGAGACGAGAACGAATCTTCGGTTCCAAATCAATCAATTTCATAGTTTTTGAGTTGATTAAAATGGTGATTAAAATGGTCTGGCGTCAGATTAAAATCTATGGGTGGACCTTTTAGGTGGAACAGGATTCAAGTAAATAAAATCAAACGTGAGAGAGATGAGAGAGAGAGAAGAAAAACGGAGTACCCGAAAAACCCTCTCGGGCAAAGGAGAAAACCAACAAACGTAACCCACCACACATGACGTTAAACAAGGAATCTGACCAAGCGCATTGGTGGAAGACAAGTGCTCTGACCACTTCACTGGCCCTGATTCACATAGGGCTCGCAAAGCTTCCTGTTGAGCATGCGTCAGCGCAGCCAGCTGAGCAACCAATAACGCCTGCCTGTGATGATAGCGTCGATTACAGGAAAAAAAATTTGCAGCGTCTTGTCAAACTTGTTTTTAGCTGGCACATGATCGGATTTTTCGAGATGTGCATTTATTTTCAAAGGCCTTGGTGATTTAAATTAGGTTTTTTTCTTCACGATCGTTCACAGCGGAGGGATCGCAGAACATTACAAAGCAGATCAAAATGTCATCGATAAAAGAGACTCTTTTAGCAGAGAAGTAACAAAGCTAGAGAGGATTTAAACTGCAAGAACTGTGCATCGATTTGCAGAAGAAAATAAAACGGCTTCAAGGGAGCTTCGCTTTCAGAACGAAGTCAAAAGGAAGCATTAAATATGAACCAAAAAAATACCTCGACTGCTGTCAACTTTTCCATGTTTGAAGGGAGAGAATCTTCAGGTCCACCTGAATCTTCATTTGAAGCCTTTTCGGTTGAATCAAGCCAAAGGCGAAAAGAGTCGCTCTTCTTGTACCACTGATTCAGCTTCTTGTACTCACGGTCAACTTCTAGACTCAAAGTTTCCAGACTTAAATTAGGGGAAAAAGAGAGATAAAGCTCTAGCAGGCATTTTTTTCTACTTCTACTGTAACATTTAACAACACGTAACAACTAGTCCGCACGTCTATAACAGCTACGTATTTGAGCAGGCGAGGAAGGTAGAAAGTAAAACAAAAACACTCAACAAACGCGAAAAGATAAAACAACAATTTTGGTTGAGTATCTGATCATTTTACTGAATTACGTTACAAATCAACAAATCACGTTGGAGGTACCATGAAAAAAGTTTTTGTAATGTTGCACACACTTGTTACCGTACTTATTCGGCTACAAGCCGAGCTCGGCTATAAGCCGAGACCCCAAACTTCTTACGGAAAAAATCAACTTGATTGACATGAATTGTAAATGCATAATACTCGGCTATAAGCCGGGACCCATTTTAGGTCTTGATGTGTATTATCGACTATGGAATTTTCGTAATTTAAAATACAAATTGACATTGACTGAAAAATTATACTCAAAGCAATCAAATGAACACGAAAGATAAGAAACAAACAAGCAACGTGATCGTGACGTGACGAATATTATTAAACAATTGTTGACAAAGTTATTCGACTGGAAATCTTACAACCTCGCTCTTTAAACTTAAAATAGTCGCTGAAGCAGAAGCTGTAGAAAATAACTCCGAGATCGCCGGAGAATACGGCATCAGCGAGTCGATGGTTCCGTCGCTGGAGGAAAGATAAGTTTACACGATCTGTGATGGTGCAATCTCGTTCCCAGTCTCCTCGTTCCTTCGATGGGTAAACCAGGCTTGGCGCGATATTCCCGAGGAGATGGTAAGGCGTTCGTTCAAGACTTGTGGCACCTCTATAACGCACTCGACGGCACAGAAGACGATGTAGTCTTCGACGAGAATCGATCCCGATTACACAACAACACGAACGGCTCCTTTACGAGTCACCAAGTAATAAAAATCCATATTACACCAACAACAACTTCTCTTCATTTTACAAGTAATTTAGTTCGGCTTGTAAGTGAATACACGTTCATTTGTTAGTGTTTTAATTTGCTGAGAAAATTCTTTTTATCAAAAATACTCGGCTATAAGCCGAGACCCCTTCTACCGCTTCAAATTTGCCCAAATTGAGTGAGGATTTGTGTAAAAATCGCTCGGCTTATAGCTGAATAAGTACGGTAGTATTATCAGAGACGATTATAGAGGCAAGTAAAGAGTACTTTGACCTTTTTTTTATTTGAATGCGCTAGCTGAGTAAGAATTATTGCACAATAAAAAAGATGAAACATTACTTGTTACTTCTATTGATGACAGTCAAATTAAGAGTGTTCCAACGCTTGGTCAAGTCTTGCAATTCTTTTGATATCTGTTCATTTTGATTCGGGTCCCGCTGATTGGATATTTTGTTGACCAACTTCGACAGTTCATCCGCTGAATTAATTTGC
>NW_027179716.1:300000-337500 GCF_036669935.1 Montipora foliosa | reverse complement strand
TGGTTTGATTTGATAGCCTCACAATAACACTTCTTTAAATTTGTAATCTCCATACTTAGACTACTTACTGCTTCATGGTCAGCTGGTTTGTTTGACTTTTATTACCTTCTCGTTGTGAAGGATTGTTAAATTTACCCCTTCGCACTTTTCACTCGTTCGTTTAAGCGATGGTCTTTCACAACTCGTGAATAAAAATGGTACGCACTCATGCACCAACCATGAAGTAATCTATGTTTATATTCGCACAGGTCTGTATAGATAAAGATATAGATGTATATATAGCTGCTGATGTCTAAGGAACTTTATACTAGTTTACAGAAACGCTGAATTTTTTTTTTCCGCGAATAATGGACCTAACCCTTGTTTATAAACAATAATCGACTTTCGCTCATTCTTAAAAATGAATTCTACCTGTTGTTGCTTACGTTTGGACAATGGCGTCATAGGGTGCTTTGAATTAATTCTGTTTGAGGAAAGTTTCCATTTCGACATCGAATACAGGCTACAAAAATGACGGAGGTGTCAAAAAAGGAAAACATAGACATAAAATCACCCATAAATACCAAAGAAAGAGAGAAACGAAACCCCTGAGCACAATTTTCAGGCTAACACCTTTCAAGAATTTACTGGGTTTAATTTATTCAATTCACGCTCATTTGGTCAAGGGTCTTGTTTCATTTGGAAAACACTTCGCTTTCAAAATGAAACATTTTCTCTGGGGACTCTTGTCTCTGTAGAGAATTAAGTGTTATTTTTAAAGCTGTTTCCTTTGCTTCTTATTGCAAAGGTTTCTTTTCTAATTGTAAAACGTCCAATAAATAAACAACCTTTCTCTGGAGAAGCCTGAATTCTAGAAGTAACTGGAATTGTTTTCCAGACTGTATATGATGTCGCATGCCGATCATCTGTGACAATTCGCAAAATTGTGAACGCGAGAGTTAACCTTTTCCATGATAAAGATTTCTCTGAATTGTAGTCAAGAAGGGGTGTTACCTACTTTTATTTCTTTTTTTCTTGCTATTTCTAAACTTAAGTTCGCCTCATAAACTTTCACTTGAAATCGTAACCAAGAAAATAAATTTGCCTCGCTGCAATAAATAATGCAACAAAAGTTCACAAATTTAAAATGGTTTGACGAATTGCAAGGGCATAGGTTGAATGCGAGGGTTAGTACACAATTCAACTTTAAATCAGCGCAACTCCAGCGTCATCCAATGCCTTTGCGGTATGGAGTGCGAGTGCTACGCCTACTGCAAATGTTGTTTTCATATTTCAGAATGGTCATTGAGTCCCATTTTTGTACTAATCAACAAATATGTTCAGTGGTCGCATTCTTAAGAAAATGAAACAAAAATGTTGATTCATTGTGTTCACAATTCAAATAGACAAGCAATTTAATCTAGGAACCAGCATTTTCTACTAGCTTGTGAGGGCATATTTCGGTGAAGTGTGGAAATTACCTTCGTCAGTCGGTAATTATTTGTAATTTTAATGAACAAATCAATCGCACAGTTCTCGCAAACAATACCTGACTTTTAAAAGATTTTAGATTTAAACTCACCTTGCAATTTTGTATTTCCATGAGGCCATAATTCCGGTGAGCCTTTACTCTCCACGTTTCCTATGCGAGTGAAGGAAAAGCAATGCAGAACGTATTTGCATAAACGGATCCTTCGGGTTAAAAACGAATTCCTTGTCACGAGTTTATTGTTTTGGGTTTGGAGGAATTCGACCCAAAATTAATTCTTCAGTTGACGAAAACGGTAGCACGGATGACTGACTCTTTTCAAAGTATGGTCAAGTTTATTATTGAAAGTGCTATAAACGCAAAATTAGGCAAGCGTTTAGTGGAATGCATGATCAGTCACTTCATATTGGCCATGCATTACAATTTTCTCAATTCCCCTTAAGGCATTTAGGCCAACTTCAAAAAATCTTAAGCAGAAGAGATGAATACAAATTTAAAAGAGAAATTTAAACACTTTTAAGAGAAGATTGCAAATAGTATGACTCTTTGCATCTTGCATGTAGCATTGTACTTGGTCATTGCACTGGTCATTGTACTCTCATGCAGTCTCACTCTAATCTCCGACGGTATTTTTTGGAGTACCAACTCTGTTCAAACTGCCCAACCCCTAACATCATAAAAACTACGCGAAAGTTACTTGCAGTGGAAAAGACGTTGTAGAAGAATTATATCCTAAGGACGATCCATTAGACAAATCAAACAGTGGCACGATGCAAATTCTGGATAAAACATCCACAACAAAGACGGAAAACTGTTTTTTCCCTTTGTAATTATGGGAACTGAAACAAAAGGAGAGGGGTGAAAAAATAACTATTGTAAAGACTTTAAAAATGGAATGTTCATTATCAAAAAAGAAAATGTTGACCATCAACTTCAACCCAAGAGTCATATCCTCCTGGTAAGAGTGGTCCTAAGAAGGTCTGGTGTTGGTGACATTAGAGGATCGAGTACAACTAACAGTACGAGTTTGAACCGAGAGAGGTGTGGGCTGAGGTTTTCGAAGCCGAAGTCACGCGTGCGATTAAAAATAATTCAGATTCGCAAAATTACAAACACGAGTACGGCGTTTCACTGACGTTTACCGGGTTATAAGTTGATTACGATATTTTGCTGCCGGTAACAGTGTATCTTTCCGTCATGTTTGGTAAGAAGTCAACAAAAGAGGCTTTAACAGTCATGTACATAAACAGTACATACAATTGACGACTCGGATTTTTTTATGCTTTCTGAAGCAGTGAACATCTGAAAGTACGATCGATTTGACCTCAGTCGGATTACAGATGAAGAGTATTGGCCTTGCCGAATTACCCCTGTTTTCTGAAGCTCTGAGGATACCTAACTCATTTGTCTGCAAGAATGGGACCGTCGCAGGTGGGATGAAAGGCCTATGTATTTTTCTTAAGAGGTTTGCCAGCGGGCTGCACTTTTGACGTCATTTTGACATTTTCATTGGGAGAAAAAAAGTTTTTCTCCCAATGAAAATGTCATCCAGGAGTTGTCCGTCCTTGGTCCCTTCAAACTTCATTAATTACATTTCTCCAGAGGCTTGAACTGTGAATCCATTTGTGATACTCCTAGGGGGCAGAGATGCGCTGTTGGTTCGAGAGACGCTCTAAACTTGTACAAATTGTCTCTTTCTCTCTCGTCCGCCTGCGAATCGTCGTTCCTGTCGATCCAGTGTCATCTAGTTGGGGAAAAGCAATGCCTGGGATGACCACGTAAAAATCCCATTTGCTATCTAGATTGGCCATGTAGCCAGCATGGTTGCTCTGATAGTGTAGTGGTGATCACACCCAACCGGTAATCAGGGGGACGTGGGTTCAAATCCCGCTCAGGGCATGAAAAGTTTTTCTCCCAGTGAAATGTCATCCAGGAGTTGTCCGTCCTTGGTCCCTTCAAATTTCATTATATATACATATATATAGAGGATATTACATGGCCGCGCGGGGAAACGAATTTTATCTTCGAGTGCTGCAAGTATCTCTCACTCGTGAGAGATACTTTCAGCACGATACGCTTATTTTATTCATTTTCGAAATGGCAATCGAAAGTGGCCATCAACCGCTAAAACACGCATGTTGTGTAATATGAAACTAGATATAAAAGCTATGAAAAAGAAATCATGATGTCAAATTCAGTTGTAAAATGTCATGTATGTAGTACAGAAAAATTATGTAACAGCACAACGTATCTTACAAGGAAATGGACCGGAAGCTCCCTTTTTGTTGGTTGAAACCAACACTAACACTATTAAAATAGTGTTAGTTACCATGAAGACACCTATATCATCATCCGTCATCAAATGTGAAAGATAAAAGTAATATACTCACTGCGTACGGTGGGAACGAGCTTAAAAACGGCTGCGAAGGAGGCTGGGTAAAGGTAAAATTCTTTTCGAAAAGGGAAAATCCTAGTATTTCATCAGTATCTGCATGATGAAAGCATCTATTAAATTGCTGAAAATATTTATATGAGAGGATTAAATTAATTGAACAGCGTTGTGAACCCAAAGCAAAAAGAGTTCGGACGTGTTACCAGATCCTGAAAGAGGGTAACCCAACGTTACATTTCCATCCGTTGGCAGTAGAACCGACAGTACAATAATTTTTATCGTTGAAATCAATATAGAAATTAAGACAAAGAAAAGAAATAGCGAACACGGCAAAAAAAGCGAAGCAGCTGGAAAGAAAACGTCCAATTAACTTGACGTTCATTACATGGATAGCTTAAATTTAGGAATGCATACATTCAACATTTGGTAATAACGGTTAACGGATTCTTTACGATCTGTGGAACTGTAATCACCTCTACAAGTTCAGAAATGTCTCAGTGTTTATTCAAACTGACCAAATACAGCAAAACGCCAGAAGAACGTTAATAATAGCTTGAAATTGGTTTTAAAAATTGGCTTAAATATCAACGGCCCGAAAGAGAAAGTTTATTACCCAAAGAAAGGGTAAAATAGGAAATGCTATAAGGATGACTTAAATACTGTTTTTTTTTTTTAACTTGTCAGTATAAAACTGTCCCCTATTTTAAGGGTGTGCTATTCACAGCACTTCGTTTAGATATATAATCGCTAAGAATGGAGGTTTGCGTTGCTAGATAAATATCGGTTACCATTACTTTACTTTTAATCACCAATGCTATAATACAGTTTGGACTAGAATGAGTACTCTCGTACTGTTGTGTTGAAATTTTTGAAAAACATTGTTAACTCCCTAACTTTTTAGGCATTTTCTGTTTTGATCGCGTGATTTACCAAATATGTTGTGAGTAGAACCAGACAAAGAAATATTAAATAGAAAAAACTTGGCAGAAAATGGTAACTGTAGAGTTAAATGGACTCAGAAATGATTATTTGAAGGAGTCCAAAGCAACAGTTTGGTAGTTAAGGGCCACCGCCCTTGAGGGGAAGAACCCATAAATAAATTTTCCGGGCAGCCACGCAGCCCTCGGAACGACTCTCGGGATTGGTTCAGAAAACAATGGACACAAAGAACGATACAAAAGAAACAATAGACCATGACGTAAAACACAATAGAGCTGCGTCCTAAACGGATCCAATGAAATTATAGGTTATAAAGAGCTGCGTCCTGACTGAATTTTCCTTTAGAGAAGAAGAGAGTCACTCATCATGACATTTTACATGAAATGAAAATCGAATTTCCAAAGTTCCATTTCAGTCACCACCAATGTAAAGCACGATGACTTTGTCAATTTAAAAAGATAATAAAATAATACTCCGGAGGGGTTCCTTCATTCTGTATGGGGAACAGGGTTACAATTAGGATTAATCGATTGAGTGGATTCCATAAGACATTTAAGAAAAGTAAAGAGAAGATTCTGTATTGTCAACTAGTTATCTAATAACTTTACACCAACCATTTCTTTCTACAATTATCTTAATATTTAACAACTATTCACCGAAGTGGAAGTGCCGGATAGTTACCGAGTCGTGAATATTATTTTAGTATATACTAAAACAGTGCGTGAGATAATATAACACAAAAAGATGATTTTAACTTATTTATTCCTGCAAAATCTTAACTATTTACGGGCGGAAATCCCGCGCAAGTTGCTCGGAGGTGAATAGCAAAGGTTAGTATAAATACCGGATTATCAGCCGATAATCACCTCGACGGACAAAATGGCTGCCAGTAGTCGTTTTCCCACTGTAAGTGAAGATGATTTCGCGTTAAAATGTTTTTTTTCCCTCTTTTTTGAAATAATCACCTGTGTATTTATACTAAAACAATTATTCGCCTCAGGCTCAGTGATTATCGGTGAATATTCACCTCGACTTCGTCTCGGTGAATATTCACCGATAATCACTTCGCCTTCGGCGAATAATTATTAAATATTCGGAGTTCGAGAAAACAATCAGAGCGCGCCTTCAACGCTATTCTCTGTTTTAGTATATACCAAAAGAGGGTCGACTGCGGGAGTTTAAAAGAACCGTATTTCTTTTAGGCATGCACTCACGGATTATTTAAGATCGTGCGCTGGCCGGCATCAAAAGTCCTATGCCAGGTTCTGACAGTATTTTGTGGCAAGCAGGTGCCACTTTTGTCGCTGCTATCTGCTGCAGTCAATCATTGAAAAACTCCAAGCCTGCTTTTCATGACTCGAATAAAGCAGCACTCATTTTGCTGTTGAGGATAACCCCTGTCGCTGAAATTGTCAAGCTGATTGAAAACATCGCTCCACCGAGCATTGAAGGGTTCGAGTTCCTCTTGAATAGCATCATGAGAGGGCTGGTCTATTTCCCCGGCGAGTTCTTTACCAAGTATGTTGATTCGAGCAACTTTGGTAGCGTACAGAGAACATTCTTCACATTTAATCTGCAGAGAGAAAAAATACTCCATTACTAAAAGAAAGGTTTTTGCGACTGGGCTATATTTCGGAACCCAAAAGCGTTACCATTGTCTCAAATTTCAAATCTATCTTGTGCGTTAACTATCCAATCTGGACACGAATATGGCTATTCAAAACGTCTGAGAGAAAAGGAATTTATTTAAAAAAGGACATCCTCTGGGATCCTTGCTGTCAATTCAGTTAAAACTATATTGCTCGCTTTCTTATTGAGTAGGACCTTTGGTCAAACCTCTGCATTTTCATGTACGGTACATTGATGCTCTGCGTACCAACTGATTGGCCTTTATGGTTGGGAAGGGAATTTCACCATGCTTCGTAAATATCTAACTGCTTGCCCCATGCTGTCGTCTGTATCATGTCCATTGAAACTTTAAGGTCATTTTTTTTTTCTATTCTAGGCGCGATAAGTTTCCAGCTTACATTACCAGAGTGCGTTTAATCAATACATTATTTTACTCATCCTTGTAAGATGCTAAGAGCGTTCGACACGTGCCGGAGTAAATTGTCCACGAAATTTTCGAAGGGGATTAGAAAATGCTAAGTCCCCATTATTATATTTAAATCACAACACTGATACACAAATTAGCTCAAATTACAAGTAGTAAAGTAGACAGCACATAGCTTCATTGACCTCTGTCTTTTCTTGCAGCTTGCTGGCCTCCTCTGGATCCATTCCTACGTTGAATGACCTTAGTAACTGTTCAGTTTCATCCAACCATTTATTTGTGACGTCTATTTCCGTTCGGAACTCCTTTAATTTACTCTGGGCTGTATCGAGCTGTAAAAATAAAAGGATTGCATAATATATTAAAACCGTGATATATCTTGTCGGCCATGAATCGAGGCTCTATGCTCCGTTAACAGTTTCGTTAAACATTTGGAAAAGAGTTTTCTTGACAGAAAAGCAAAAGGCGGTAAACCACAAAATATGACATTTTTGGTGTTAACCTTTTATCTACGTAAGATGTTCTCGGTATCCAAATGGTCGTTAGAATCGACATTGTAACCTACTTCGCAAATTTGGCACTAATAAGGGAATTCATGGCTACCTTTTTTCATTTGTACCTTCTGTATTCTATTGATAACTTCCTTTGCAATGTCATTCCAACAGTCATCGAAGTCTTTCAGTTGATTATTGATTTCCAAGGCTGCTGGATCCGATTCATCTACATTCTTTAGTAAATCTTCTCCAGCCTTGTGCAATGATTCCAGTCGCATTCTCTGCTCGTCTAGCTCTTTTTCTATCAACTAGGTTTAGTAAAAAACAGCAATACATTAACATACGTGTACACACAAAGAAATCGTAATGCACTCTATCAAAAGCGGAGCTCCGCGCGCGGAGCACCATTGTTAAGAAAATATGGTAACCCATCGATGTGAGAAAATTTGGTTTTATAGCCATGACGTCATGAACGTCCGTACGTGCGTACGTACGTACGTACGACCGCCCCTTTATGTATGCCAATGTGACCAGTACATGTAACCATATCACGGGCTCAAGTTAAGAGATCATCGAGGAGGCAATACTCCATTTGACACTGTAGCTAGTTTACAGCATACATCTTTGATATTGGACATCAATGTTATGGTCAATTGACACCTGTCAAAACAAGGTATCCGCTGAGCTCGGAAATGCTAAATTGTGTTGATTAAATTCAAGATTTAGGCAAATATTTTTCATGTGTTAAAAGCGTTGAACTAATTTACTAATTTAAATCGTTACAGGAGTTTCTTACTTTGAGTTTTTCCAAGTGAACGTTTACTTCATCCTCATCAGCAAGATCAGTTCTTCCCATATCTTTCAGAGCCTTCTCCTTGTTTGATAACCAGTTAAGTAATATCATCTGTTCATCTCGGAATCTCTGCCAGTTGCTCAGAACCTTTGACAGTGAAGACATATTAAGATGCCAATCCCATGACAAAGAAACTGGAATTATTCAGTTAATTTTGCTGCACAAGTTGATGTCGGATACAAACAAACTTGACTAAGGGGAATTAATTGGGATTTTACGAATTGATGACTTATTCCCAAATAACGACTTCAGTGACAGGGCGACATGATCAGCTGTTGTTCTTTAACTTTTTTTAAAAATACATGTCAAGCATAATTTTCAACTTTAAACAAACCAGGATGTGTTCTATAAATGGTTATAACAAGAGTGAAAAAGGACGTTTTCACTTCGAGCGAGAAGACCTAACTAATGAAGGTATCATGTTGGTTTTTTATCAGTAAGCATTGATAAGGGCAACGTTTTTCAAGCTTTGGCCGTGTAGGACTTATATTTCAATAGATATATCTATGAGCGGAGTGTAATTTGATATCTTTATTCCCATGTCAAGTGATTCATTTGAGTGTTAGCCCTAGTAAAGGAAATGGACCCACAAAACGTCAGAGAAAACCCTGACAAAGGGGGGAAATAAAACCACGACCTATAAGAATCACCTTTGCACTACCAACTGATCTGCAAGGTCTATTGGGAGTATAGGCTGTGAGTATGCGAGATGGTAATGCTATACACGGCCAAAGTTTGGAAAAACATACCACTTGTCGCATATCCTCGGTGTTCAAGGGCACGAACATGGCCCACGTGACGTAAGGTGAGTGCCTGTGAATAGGGGTGAATTGCGAACAACTAATACAAAAGTGGCGTGTTCCTCTTGTCCGTAAAATTTCTCAAAATACTATTTTGCTCTTGAGAATACGAATCCATAGTCATAGATCCCGATCCTCTTCCAAGAGCAACCCGCTCCTAATATATAACTCATTATTTTTCATGGTGCTATTTACTCCACATGTTAGAATGCGCCTGTTCAGTCTTACCATCATCTAGTAGCTCAAACTACACAGGATTTATTTCATATATCATTAGAATGGAAAACGTTAAACAACCATGTACTATCTAATTATATAAATATGACTATTGTGTATCTTAGCTGTTTTCCATCAACTACCAAGATTCAGTAGTTTTCTGCCCCTTACTGGTGGAAGAAGTTCAATGATTCTGTATTTTTCTTGATGAAATTTGATGTTAAATTACAAGGGAGCAAGTATGTTTGGTGCAATCGATCTAAGCTAACGAATGATTCTTAAACAGAGTCCCATGGGGATATAGAGAAGAAGGAATAATACCTTCAAAAGTTGCGCTTTTCGCTGTTCAGACCAGTTCCACACTTTACTCCAGCGGTCACTGAGGGACTTGACCTGATCTTGAGTTCTTTCATTGACGCTAGGATGATCTACGTCCACATCAAGAATCATGGAAATCATGGAATGATCACGAAGCTCTTCTTGAAATTTCTAAAATGCAATATAAAAACGACGTCCCGTACATTAGCCAAGTTACGTAAGATAGTCATTTATACTACGTTTATATAACAAACCTTCCACAGTAAAAAGACGGTCCACAGTATTTCAGAGATATGATAGCGGAGCTCTTAATATCATACATTGAAAAAAGATGTAAAAGATATCGTACGATTCTTAAGGACGGGGTCTGGATAGCACCTATGTCTGGGAACACTCCCCAATAAAATATAAAGAGAGATCTGTAGTTCTTAGTTTTTCTAGCTCTCATATGTAGATCCTAAATATGAGAGGCGTGGTTTCATTAATTGACAATTTTGGGAATAATTGGAAAGACATATACAGCCGCGTAAACGAAATTCGCAAGAGCGCCGTTTTACTACATGTAATTAAAGTATTCAGTCGATATCAGCGTTCCAACTGAGTGCTTTCTTTTTCGTGCAGTGCTTGGCCTTTTGCTGCTAGGAAAACTCTTAGAAGTTAGTAATTTTGGTGCCACAAATCTTACTGAGTACCTGATGATCTTCTAGTTGTTTCTTTACATCATCGTAGCCGGGACCAATTTCTTCCTGCAACTTTGTCCGTGACTCCGCCATGTTGAGCCAGACATTCATCCTTTGCAAGTTTTGTTTCAATAACAAAATGTGTGCGTCAAGCAGTCTGGAGAAAAAAACCATACAACCAAGACAAGAAATGTTGATAATCCAACCCACTCTAATGACGCGAAAAATTCTCAAGCCCTGTGATTAGTCTAGCTGTAGTCAAAAAAAGTCGAAAATTCTTTAACTCAATCGAAAGAGAATACGACAACTTTAGTGCAACTCTAAAAAAGCCCAGTATTTTGTCACAATCACACAAACATTATCAGCCAGAACCCAATGAAATATTGACATCTTTTAGAGGTTCTTCATAAACCAAATAATGCGCTCTGAGGACATAAAACAATGAAATTTATTAAAAGAGCGGATTGTAGGAAGCAATGATATATGTTTTTTAGTAACTAGCAGGCAATAACGAGCTAAGAAAACGAGTCACATTGGCTTAGTCACTTGGTTGGCAAGCGCACGATCGAAAGTTAGCAAAATGCTGATCTAATCACCAGTTGAGTTTGACGTTGAACTCCGTCGAGGCTTCTAACTTTAAACCTAGTCTGATTCTCTCAGTCGAGTTTCTTATCCACTCACACGTTGATCTTTCCATTCCTGGCTCCAAAAACGTTTAACTTTCAGTGCAATTATGTATAAGTTCTTTCAAATCCCACTTACTGATAAACCAATCTGGAGGGAAATGGAGAGCGTGCATATGGCACAATAAGAGGAAAAAACTGCATCACCTCATTTCTTCCTTCTCAACTTTCTCTTCGAGATCTTTGTTCCTTTTTTCCACTAAACTGATTCTCCCTTGAAAGTGATCTCGTTCGTGCTCATTAAAGAAGTCATCATTTATTACATCATTGGACTCGATGAGAATCTCGTTGACTTTGTTTTGACAGTCATGAACGTCTTTCTTTTTGGCCTGTAAAAGAGAGTGCTTTACTGGAACAAATTGTGTAAATGCGCAAGTGTAAATTATAAAGAAATGTAATGGAGGTAACTGCGATTCCTGTGGGGACCACTTGGACTTTTCTATGTAACCCGTGTTTTTTTACCAATACATATACCCTTTTCATACATTAAACCTAACCTCCAACCCTCAGTCAGACCGTAACACTACTGCAGTTCTTAGAATATGAGGGATACTCATGCTGAACCCACCACCTGGATGGAAAAATTCCCATTTTTTTTGACCGTAAATATGAAATTGCCGCACAAGGAAATATTTAAACCTTACTAACAATAATCAGGTAGGTAAAGACTTGTTTCCCTTTCTTCTTTGAGATTCTGTTAAAATCGATCACATTTTCATTTCAATCATATCCTTATAAACTGAAGTATAAATCCACCACTATGAGCCTGATGCTTAGCGTTACAAATTTGACAATCATGCCCTTTTCTTGGCTTCTTTGTCTGTAACGTGTTTAGAACTACAGAAGAAATCAAACACCTATCCAGTTTTGGTACGCCCGGCATTTGAGCTCGTTTGATAAAAATGTTTCCATGCATGAATCCTTAATCTTGAGGGAACTGTTTCAAAACGTAGGCCACAAATCCTAAAGGCCAGGAGATAGCTAGAATTTTATCTGATAATCAAAGGTAAGTTGCCGACAGCTTTGAGACTCGCAACCTCTAACTGACCTGAAAGGCGTCCAGGGCTTTTTTTGCAGATTGAAGGTCCAAATATTCTCCGTCATCTCCGCCAATACTAGACTCTGCCCGTGTAACAGTTACTTCGGCTTCATCCAGACCTGTCGTGATATATTTCCCAAGGGCACCAGATAATCTAATATATGTTACAGGAATACTCATTAGTGCTTTAATCTGCAAGAATGTCATCCGTATGATAAGTGCTAAAGACGGACAAAGACACTGAGTTTTAAATAGATAGAGGTTTATATCTTCAATTTCTCTAGTGGGTAATTCATTAACTCTATTGAAGAAGTGCCCTGAGCCGCCTCACATCAACGGTCAAAGATACATCGTATAGCAGCCGATCGAAAAAAAAAACAATGTCAGCTGATGTCAACAGGGCTAGGAATAGGGAGCCGATGAAGGACTCACGGACAAACGAGGAGTGTTTCCATTGCAAACAACCGCGATACAGTGCATCGTACACGAAAAAGTGTTAAAACGAGCATTGATGGAATCCCAATTGTCTGCAGTCCTGAAAAGGACTGTCGCAATTAACTGGTGTTTTGACAATTTGAGCACAAACCATAGTGGTCTCTTTTTCCGCAGTCGGATAACATCCGCCAAATACTGCGCGAAACAGTAAAATCTATGGAACACGATGCATAAAATAGTTTATTCAGTTGCATTCCGTGTATTCCGACATCCACCAATAACTGAGAATGAATTATAATTAAGAACATTATTTAAAATTAATCAAAGCTTTTATTATGTAATATATCAAAAACGAGTGCGAGTGTTTGACAGTCTCGCTCTTAAAGAGCAGAAGGCAATATGCAAATAAGTGGACGGGTATTCTGAAGTTGCTCCGAAGAATCAAAGTTGTTGCAAACTTTCAAAACTAAATGGGCGATAAAAGGTAAGACAGGAGACAGTATTTATAAGCTACTGTAGGTTCAATGCAAGATGCTATTTTTGTGGAAGACTACATTTATTAGAATACAGATCGATCTTTTTAAATCTTCCTGTATTTTATTGAAGATGTAAAAATTTTTGTCAAGGAAAATTAAATGAATTGGCAGTGACGCTGATTAATTATGATAATTAATTAAACTGAAGTATTGTTGTTCTGCTCAATTTTTGTTTTGATGCATAAATCTTCATGTCCAATGAGAAAACAGATGAAAACCACGCGTGGTTTTGATATGTGATCCAAAACACGTGTGGTTTTCATCTGTGTTTTCATTGGGTATCAAAACTCATCCACGTGACGAATATAGCCATTTTTTATTGGCTCTCAAACGTATGAATTATTAATGAGTTTTAGAAGGATGTTTGACACTTTCTACGAAGCTCACTGTACACAAATTCAGCGCAGTTATAACATGGGCCTGCAAAGAGATCTTACTTTGTGCCATTATTTGAGACTCTTTTCTGCAATGTTTCCCATCTTTTCTCAAGACTGTCGATTTCATTTTCATAACTGTCGGCTCTCTCTGGATCTACAAGATTTTCGTTCAGGAGCCGGTCGCTGATGGAAATGGCTTTTTGGAACGTCGGTTCAAATGATGCGATTTCCTCTTTCAGTTCCTGTTTGGGACAATAGAACGATGACAGGTTGAGTCAAAAGTAATAACCAAATGAAACAAAAATACAGTCCAACCCTTACTCTAGCTTCCTGTATCAAAGAAGCGGCCAAAATAAAGTTATGTGGATTCTCGTAGACGTAATCGTTTCGGCAGGTAAGTTTCTTCGTTTACGGTTAGTTTACGGTCTGTACGTTTACGGTCTGTTTTTCCTAAGTGTCGGTGAAATTTGATTGAAAAAAACTAACCTTGAAAACATGTTAAAAGCCCAGCTTTTAAAATTTACTTAAGTCTTCTCGAGTTAGTATTAGAGTAAGGGGGTTACACAATCGCAATGGCTTCTACAAGTATAGACTACAAAGAACTCTGTGCCCTACTCTTTGCCAATAGAGTGAGGATTCTTGAACAAGCCGGGCCCTGTGGTTTCTGTGTTTATTTGTCATTCTATAGGATTTGAAAGTCTAACCATTTGCAAATGTGATAAAAAATCTAGCAGTTTCTCCCTTGTTTTTGAAGACCCTGATAGTCTAGTGCTCAAACAAGTCATGTTTGAGGACTAAGATTTTGAGGTACCTTTGAAAAGAAGCCCCTAAAATTATTAGCACCTCATACTAGCGTTTTTTTGGACACATGATGTTCATGAAAACGTTAAGCAAAACTGGAGTTCTATATGAGCAATACTGCGATTATTGTTGGATTATATTATCAAAATTATGCAATCCCATTTATCGTTGTTAGAACTTCATGGAAAGCAAATATTTTCAATACCCTATGTCTGCCATGCTCTTCTTTAACAACGGCAATATCATCATTATTTACAGCTATGGAGTCTGTCTGCTTTTCAGCATCGCTCAACCAATCATAGATTTCCTCCATGAGCTCTTCGTGCAGAACTATCAATGCTTGCGTCAACCTGTCAAATAACACAAACATTTCAGTTTACTGCCCCGAATCGCTCTAGTAATAGCGTTTGTTCAATGGCAGGAATAAGCCTCAAATATTATGATTATAACAATAATGATGATAATCATCACAATGAAAATGGCAATCTCCTGGTCCACTTAAAGCTGGCTTTCCTGGTTGGTAGCTGGGCACAACCGGTGGTCTCAAAAGCCCCTCCACTGCCCTTTATTGGGCGGTGTGATATATCGCACGATAATAATAACTGTTCACAACCGTTACTTCTTTTTATTTCCCCGACGGGTTTTTTGGTGATCAATGGACACAGCCGGCTGTTTGCCTTGTTAATAACACGACTACTGATTCAATGGCAGAAACAGTTAAGACAAAAAAAAGATTGATATTTTGAACTTAAGAGCTGCCTTTGGAATGATCATCGCAGAAAAACAAGCAACTTGCTAATATGCAAGACAATAACACACGTAGGCTTGAAAGGAACCTTGACCCCAATCATGCCTTCAGTTTCGCTGCAAAACTCTCTGTGAATTGACCTACTGCTGAAATGATCTTACAAAGAAACAACTAGGATAACTAAACCTGGTATTGTCTGTTTTAGAAGATGCACCATAATTTAAACCCACTAGTTACCTTTGATGATTCTCGTCATGCGTTTTGTCCAGTTCAGCCCATTTTTCGTCCAACGCACCTATCCTGCGCATGACCCGCACCTGATCTTCATCCCTCATTACACCAATCTCTTTGCCGTCTTCAAACTGGTCTTTGATATCACTGAATTTGGCTTGCTCCTTGACCATTTCACTCTCAAATTCCTTCAAGTTAATAACAACAGAATTGTCAAAATGACAGCTTTGTGTATTTACAAGCGCAAAAGGGCAGTTCTTACACTCCTCCTACTCGGACATTTATGAAGACCAAAATTTTAGATACATCATGGATCTTCAAAACTCAGCGCATAAGAATTAAAGTACACTTTTTAAACGGCATGAAATGAATTTTGGCGCTAATGGACTAATTTTAGCCAATTCTTCTCTATAACAGGGCTCTTCAAAACCAGATCTTATTTAAATTCGAAGCCCTATCAGCGTTGTTCTCAGTGGCTCATGAAAAAAGAGCATTTTCTAGTCTTACCGATTAATCAGATTTGCTTGATTTTTTAACTCGAGCGATAGATTGTAAAAGTCCGTCTAAAATACTGTCATGCCAGCATACCTGGTGGCAGTTCAATAGGCCTTATTCACGATAGCCGCCATGTTGGTTTTCAAATTGTCATGCAAATTAGCCATGTGTTATGCTGGGGAGCAAACATTGGAAAAAAGGCAAATTGCGGAAAATCGGCTCGTCAAAATATTGAAATAACATTGCTCAAAGTCCATTTTAGTATATAGAATTAAGTACCTTTTATAATAATTATATATCTTTTGATTGCCTTTGACAGTTTAACTTCCTACTTCGTTAGCTGCTCATTTTTTACTAAAAAAGCGTCGAAGTAACTTGTGTTATCATTCTATTTTACTACTTAGGTGATAAACATTCAATGAACGTGAAACAAATCACCTGTGTGGCTAACATATTCGTTATAACCTCTCGAACTTGTGTTGTTTGCCCCCTCAGAAGTGTGTGGCTAATTTGCATGATAATAGCAAATCCAACCCGCGGCCTTCGTGAATAAGGTCTATTGGTTGGACATCTGACTACCAGGGTAGGAACTCGGCTAGACCCACACTCAGACTATTAAATAACTGAATAGAAAGTGCTGCGTTTGTAATTTCAACTCCTATTGAATAGCGACTACAAACTGTAAGCCCCGTCTCGCAATCATTTAGTGTTCTTCTACTCCGTGGGACACTGAAGAATCCAATCACTCTTCATAAAAAAATGTCTATTCTATTATTTCCAGGAAAAACAAGCGCCTAGGAGTGGTCTTAAAACGGCTAATGGTGTCTAAGGCCACCTTAGTGTACAAACAGCTATAAGTCGAGGGGGCTTTGCCGGGTACTGAAAAATGTAGTCATAGATGTGGATGTCTGGTCTGAACGACTACGTTTTGCTGACGAGGGAGGGTTGGGAGCTTGCGTTTAATGGAGGAGGGTGTTCCAGATTTAGAAAGGAAAGGAAAGGAACTTTATTGTCTAATATTCTAGCGCCGTAGAGCATTAATCGGGGAAACTCTTTTCTATCGACGGTACGTGGATGACACTTTTTGTTTGTTTCAACTCCCGTCATCCCAACATACGATTCACCATGGAAGCGGAATCAGATCATAAACTGCCCTTTTTAGATATATACGTTGACAACACGGGGCCTACGGTAGTTACTAGAGTATTCCGTAAGAAAACATTCACCGGCTTATTAACCTGTTTTTTTAGCTTTACCTCATTTTCATACAAAGTTGGGCTAGTCAAGACCCTTGTTGATAGAACTCTTATAAGATTTGTAACACCTGGCAAGCGTTTAATGAGGACATTGCGTCACTAACATTCATCCTAAAGAAAAACCTGTATCCATCTAGGCTAATAGAAAGAATCATTAACCGCAGTGTCACACAGCATGTAACAGGCAACTCTGTAAGATCAACTGGTGAACAAGCGCCTAACACCTTTTATTTCAAATTACCCTACATAGGTTATTGTTTTAGCATCGCCCAAAAGCGCATTCGTCGACTTTCAAATTTCTATTGTAATAATGCAAACATTGTGTTAGCGGTTTCCTCTTTCAAAGTAGGTAGCCTCTTTAGTGTGAAAGACCCTATCCCCAATGGACTCCGATCATGTGTGGTTCATAAATTTTCGTGTGCAGGCTGTGCAGCTTGCTATGTCGGTGAGACCACCCAACATTTCAACACACGTGTAAGGGAACAGTTGGAAACGGACAGGGCCTCACACATTTTCAAGCATCTAGAGAGCTCCTTAGCATGTCGCTCTGAATGCTCCCGTGACAATTTTGCCATCATCGATCAGGCATCTTCGCGGTTTGCTCTTAAAATCAAAGAGGCGTTGCACATATTTTGGGACAAACCAACACTTAACGCACAGGTCAAACATGTTAATTTAGAACTTTCTGTTTAATTTTGAATTACTATTGTCTAGTCTTAATTATTGTCATTATCATTATTGTAATTTCTCTAGTATTTATATTTCACTGTAATTTATTGTTCATTTCACACTGACGATGGCACAGGCAACTGCCGAAACATGTCTGTTGTAAAACTCAGGAGTGTCGTGTTTTTCTTAAAAATAAGTTGAAATTAACAAGTTAACGCAAATCAAATAAAATTTTGGGTTGGGTTGAGGAGAGGGGAAAACCGGATTACCCGGCGAAAAACCTTTCAGTGCAGAGTAGAGAACCAACAAACTCAACCCACATATGACGCCGAGTCTGGGAATCGAACCCGGTCCACATTCGTGGGAGGTGAGTGCTCTCACCACTGCACCATCGCCTATTTCCCTTTCGTTAACGGTCGTTGCCATTTGAAACGGTCGATGCCATTTTTTAGCTCTGAATTACACTCGTTAGGTCTAAGAACTCAAAAGGTCGCGGTTACTGGGATTTGTGTCTCGCTGGTCATACGAGTTAGGGTTCGGATTAGGGTTTTGTTTAGGGTGAGGGCTAAGAACCCGAGTTCGAGTTTTGAAATTTTCGGACTCTTTTTTCCCTCCAGTTTTTCTTTCATAAATGCTTTTTTTTCCTTTTTTGTCTTAATTTTTGTTAATATTTTTTCTTAGTTTGTTTCTTTTAATTTTCTTTGAAGTGAAGTGTGTAGTCGACCGTTATAAATGGCATCGACCGTTTCAAATGGCAACGACCGTTCTGAGAAATGGCAACGACCGTTTACGAAAGGGAAATTTGCTGCGCCATCCCTGCACACACAAACAGATACACTCTTTGGGATACACTCTTCAACTGTCACGGTTTTCTTGCCATTTAACCAGAGAGCTAAGTTAACAACATTAGTTAATCCCCTTATCCCTTATCACTTGCGCTTTATAGTTTTTTTCCCCATTCAAATGGCATTTAGTTCAATGTCACTTACATCGGGATAAAACACACGACAGCGAAAAGCAAAATCTTGAATTCGAAGGGCGTGTTCGTTCTCACTTTCATTCTGAGAGTCCAATTAAAATGTTCTTGATATGAGAAAATCGTAAGGTATTTGTATACCAAACCCATAAACTAAAGAACAAGATTGAACGGATTGAATTACAAGGAGTGTCCGTCGGGAGTACTGAGGCTTACGTTCTACCTTCAATTGAGCTAACTGTTTTCCAACTTCACCGATGTCAGATCCAATGTCGGAGAAATTCGCTGCAGAATCTTCAAGTCTTTCAAATCCATCTTCGCACTCAGCGAGTGAACGACCAAAATATTTTAATGAAGCTTCCTTTATTCTGACAAAAAAAAAAACAAAAACGTAATTAAAAAATATAGCTTTGGTAAACTCTTTATCCCTCAGGGCTAAAGCCGGCCGCACACTAGGCGAAAACAGCGCGGCGCTAATTCCGCCTCGAAGAATTCAATCGTACTCAGTGCCGGTGTTGTTCTCCTCACACCTAGCGTTGTTATTGCGCGGCTTACACGAGGTATGAAAGCCTTATTATGCATCGTCTAGGATATTTATAGATAAGATAAAGTATTTTGCATTATTTTGCAGTACTCCTGACCTACCCACTTAGTAAACTGATTCATCATCACTAACTGCACTTTTCACTCTAAAGTGGTGTACGTAATGAAGACAAGAGGTCATCTTTGCCAGCGCTAAGTTCGTTCAATGTTCACACACCAGGCGAAAATTTCGTCAGAAAAGTTCGCGGCGAAGAAAATATCAAACATGTTTGATATTCAGCACTATTTCCGCGGCGGCAAATGCGCATACAAATGAATCCGCATCCCGGGCAAATTCTTCGCTGCGCAATAAGCGCCGCGCTATTTTCGCCTAGGTGCGGCCGGCTCAAGCTCAATAGCAAAGCAAGCATAAGCTCAAACAATGTACACAGACGCATTTATGAGTCTTTTGTTCTAATAAAATGCACTAATTAGTAAAACGTGACGAAGCCTGCGTACGTTGCTTATGCTTGTGCCGCTGATGAAAACTTGCCTAAAGAGATCATACGGTATATGAAAGGGCGAGCAGGTACAAGACATTTGGTTGGTAATATTTAACCAATAAAAGTAGGTTAGAAATACGAGGGCACCCAACGAGAAAATTAAGCCAAAGGCTTTTGAGAGACATTTCTAGGCTCCTTATAATGTATAAAGACTGCCTAAAGAAATGTTTTTATCATTTAGAAGAATTTGATCTTTTCAGATATTTTAGCTGAAAATTGAAGCGCCCGAAAATGTTTGGGAATGATATCTTCATTTCACAAATTTCTAGCTAAACGTTACCTTCTAAGAACCGTTTCAGCCTAACAATTTGCTCATCCGAAACCTCTAGATGACCTTTTTCAGTGCCAAAATTTGCAAAAATATCCCTCCCGAAAACATAAGGGACTACTTTTCCCTGGTTGCGAATCTTTTAGGTGATATTTTAGTAAAGAAATCTGTAGCCTTCTGACAACGTAGAACCAAAAATTCTTAGAACAGTTTGACTCTCCCGAATACATATTTCACCGAAGATTATCGTTGGGTGCTCCTGGGAATATTCAGCATCTCTTACTTGTCTTTGTTTTCCCTTGTGTCTCTCTCTAATTCAGTCATTTGTCTATTTAGCGCGTTTATGGTTTCATCGACGCCATCTGCATCATCGGATTGCAACTTTTTCGTCGTGATTATATCTCGGCCTGTGTTTGTCACTTCAATTAACTCGTTGCTCAGGTCCTCATGGAGAGCGAGTTCAACTTGCTACGAAAAGAAAAAAGGGCGACTTACGCTCATGCTTGGCACACAAAATAAACGTCGCTTACATTAAGCGGTTTCTTAACCTTTCCAAATCTGATTCTGATTTACGTAGTCTTGACCAGATGATGCCGCGCTTACGTGAGAAATGTTCACATACTAGTCGAAAGAAGAAGCACACGACCTTGAAGCGTGTAACTTGCAACCCTCTTTCTTGAAACAAGGCTGGGGATTTTAGGACACCAATTTTATGCCCAAATATGGACAAAAATAAGATCGAAGCTGCACGCGCGGAAAAAATGCACGAGCTACGTTACATCTAAATAAGGATATTTTAAAGTCAAAAAATCATGAGCTTCCGTCGAAAGTGAAAGCAGATCATAGTAGGGGCTGCCCGGCGTCTGTAACCTCTGTGGTTATTCCAGGATGTCAGTACTTTATTTCACTAAAATAAAGCTCAATTCACGCTCTCTGTTTGTATCTATGTATAAAAATCAATGTTGTTGTTGTTGTTGTTGTACTATCTGGCTCCATTCTTATTTGTCCGCACAATATACATATTCGTAGACATTTCAGATTTCAGTACTGACGTCTTGACACTATGATGTGAAACAAATTCGGGACATTGGAGCCACTCCAAGTGCATGTCCTCCATGGAATAATCTTGGAAACTCGTACAGAAACGGCATGATTTCCAACACAAATTTCAGGAAAATGCCACAGCACAACCCTATTCAGAAAAACACATCTTTTGAGCATTTTAAGATTATTGAACTCTCTAAGAATAAGTATATTTTTTTCTATTTTTTAAAAAGTTTTGAGGGTTATTATGTAAAATACCGGAAGCGGCAGGTAATAAAATACTTCACCCTCGTTAAATACAAATATTCATTTATTTTTTCTTTGTAATAAGGAAGCGGATTCCTGTACCTAAAAACGCGAAGTGTTACTCAGGTTATTAATTGGATTTAATCTCGACCGAGTCTTACCATTCTGACCGTTAGCAAGTTTCCACAGACTGCACAAAACTCGAGAACAGAGTTTCTGATCAACGCTGGGACTGAAACGCTTAGTGCACTTAATCCTACAGGTACGATTTGCATGAACAATTGGGCGAGACCTATTGCCCAAAATTGAAAAAGCTCGCCTTTCGATCGGCTTCTTCCACCCGATCGCGGGCTTTCCTTTAAGTTGTCTAACTTCGATCGCATATTACCTCTAATTTATCGGCTCCAGCTTTAATCGCTCCATAGTCTGAATCATCAACTGGGGTGTCATTGAGTTTCTTTGAGGCTTCAGTGACAAGCAAACCAAGAGCTACGGCTTGTTCTCGCCATCGAGTGAGCGTTCCTTCCTTGTCTTTCTTCAAAATGTTCAACAAGGCTGATTCCAATCTGCAATTAATTTTCAAGTCAAGATGTTACAGTGAAATCAGGTCAAAATCTTTTCCTATTTTTTGAATGCTTCTTCCCCAGTTATTAAGATTTAAAAAAAAACTTATTCTTATCCTACATGTTCATTTTGAAGTGTTCATGACAAGTAAAGCAACATTCAAAGGTTCTAAAGTTTCCCTCCACTTTTACAAAAACGACCTTGAAGTTCTTAAGCCAAAATTTACTGAGATCAGCACAAACACCTTCTTAATCACTAACAGGCATGTCGTCCGTAAGTTAGGAGGAAGTTACAAGAAGGTTGTGACCCATCCCATCCGTGTCAGTATTTGGAGCACAACAGAACGTTGTATTATGAACGACAATTCGATGGGTATCGAAACCAGTTGAAGGGATATGCGCTCCACTCGCGAGCCGAGGATTTGATTTCACTCACTCCTTTTGTCTGTTATTAAGGTGGTCATTGACTGCATTCCATCTGGTGTTAAGTGCACTCTTAGTTTTGTCCACTCCATCGATGTCAGTTTTATCCAGATTGCTGTTATCCACAAGGATCTGACTGTCTTTAAGCATGGCCTCGACTTTTGGCTCGTATTGCTGTACCTCACTTAGGAATAGCTGAAGGAGAAATACAATAACAAAATCTAATTGTAAACATATGGTACAATGACAATTATTTAGAGTTGAACAGTGGGAAGAAAACTCTATGTTAAGCTACATTGATTTAATTGGACTGGTTTCTTCGTATTTATTCTCAGGTATCAGTAGGCGAATTGCACCAACCTGGTTATCTTGGATCTGCTCTTGAAGTGCATCAATGTCACCTGAAACTTTCTCCTCACTCTTAATAAGTTTCTCGGATTCTGTGAGCCATTGGTTCATGTTATCACATTTGTCACGCCATGCATCAAATGTCTGGTATTCTTTCTCGATGTCTTGCGTAAATTTCTCAAGCCTAAGCAGAAAAAACAACAGTAAAGGAACTGTCACAGGAAGCAACAGTTTCGTTGAAAGGCATGCCAAGAAATTATGGTGTAACAGCCCGACTTTTAGTTGAAACTTTTGCAATATTGTAGCTTGGTAGCGTCAACTGAGTTGATGTACGAAAATTGACCACTCCAAGTACCTAGGGAGGTCAATTTAGCAATACATTTATAAACTTGGTTGAGACTTTACTGAATAAGTATTCTAATACAGGAGTATTTTGAGAAGTATTTGCGAGCTAAAGAAAAAAAAAAAGAAAACACATGTTGGACGTGCAAACCAAACCAATAAGTCATGGACAATACTTCTATTTCGCAAGTCTGTTGCGTTAAAAATGAATTATCGGTTAATAGCCCTTTTCACGGTTAGTTTTCTCCTTTGCATTACAATATAATCTAGCATGTATGTGAGGCAATTTCGGGCTATTCTGCAGTTTTAACCCGAAATTGCCTCTAATCCACGTCAGATTACATTGTAATGCAAATGAGAAAAACTAACCGTGAAAAGGGCTATTGAGCAACATCTCTTAATTTAATTTATACCTCTGCATGTACGTTATCATGATCATATACTTTAACTTTATTAAGTACCCATTACAATTGTTGACACTTAGGTCCATTTGCGCTATTCTATTTCCTTGTGACTGTAGACTGGTGCCGCTCACCTGCAGCTGTATGTACGCTATTACAGGAAAAAAAAAAACGCAAAAAACCAGAAGTGTATCCGCCTCTGACACACGCGTTCAAAAGGTTGTGCCATAAAGATACACGAGTTTAAATTATCCTCCATCCCTTTTGTGTAGGGAGGCCCGCACCGTTCGTTTATGGATAGCTTCCTTGAATCTCTCGAACCATCCTGGATCGGTGATCAACGTGTTGGTCTCCGTCAGTTAGTGTCAACGTTCTCCGAAGAATCACCTCCAAAGCAACCAAGATATGCCGGTCAAAGAGTAACATTGTGTCTTGTTTTTAGTGGTTTAAATCCAATCAAATAGCAGTCACCACAAAACACAGCGTAATGGTTAAATAGTAACATTACCAGTGGCATTAAAATATCCATTGAGAACTATAGAACAAATACACTTTTCCTAAAGGAAATGGAGTCATTCCCGAAATAAAGATTCATCGAACGTGGCCTGTTGGATAATTTACTCTATTTAATAATTCATGATGGAAAAAAGGCTTTATTAATCAATTCTATTTAATAATTCATGATGGAAAAAAGGCTTTATTAATCAACGTCTGCATGAATTCTAATCACTTTTCATGACCAGCGACAACGTTTTTTATCGCAAGAAATAGTAAAACATTTGCATACGAAAATAATAAAATGATTTACAGAAGGTGTATTGTCTAAAGTTCACCAGAAACCTAGCTACCATTTTTCTTGCCGGGCCTTTAGTGAGACATCATAGACAACAATGGTTTCAGAAATAAATAACGCGATTTAGGGAGAGCTGTCAAATCTGCGCATTGCAACAAATTTCATGGTTAATAATAATATTTTATTTCACTTATAAAGCGCAAATATCAATTGGGTTATTTTCATTTGCGCTCACTTAAAAATTATAATAATTACTAATATACTAATATAAATAATTAAAACAACAGTAAATTTAAAGACTATCAATATAAAAGATAATTAAAATATAACCTTATTAACCTTAGCTATATGTTTAAAAAAGCTTTTTTGAATAAAAATGTTTGGCGCTCTCCTAACGTCAAGAGGCAAATTATTCCATAAATTTGGAGCAGCAACCATAAAAGATCTATCTCCTAATGTCTTATACGTTTTAAAATTAACATACTTAAGTAAGATTCCATTCCAATTGGAAAGTAACCTATATGTACCCTCATTCTTAATATTAATAAGCTCTGTTATATACCCTGGAGCAAAACCCTTAATAGCCTTATATACTAAAAGTAAGATTTGAAATTCTATGCGGAATGTAACAGGCAGCCATTGCAAATTATACGATAATGGTGTTATTCTACAGTACTTAGATTCGTTATATATTAATCTGGCTGCAGCGTTTTGGACCCTTTGAATTTTATGTATTTGATAGGTTGGTAGGCCAAAAAGGCTATTGCAATAGTCTATACGACTACTAACAAAAGCATGAATCAGCTTTTCAGTAGATTCTCTAGACAAGTACTTTCTAAGTTTCCTAATATTATACAAGTAGTAGAATGCTAATGAACAAGTCTTGTTGATATGTGAGTTCATTGACAATGTGGAATCAAACCACATTCCGAAGTTCCTAACAGATGACATAGGTGTTATTTCAAACTGACCAATAGTAATGTTGTTAAGTTGAACTTTGGCGAGCTGTTGTTTGGTGCCAATCACAACTAACTCAGTTTCGTCATCGTTAAGAAGAAGTTTATCAGTAGTCATCCACAATCTGATATCATCAACACATCTTTGCACGACCGCAAAAGCTTCGTCTTGACCAGTCTCATCATTAGGACTAAACGAGACATAGAGCTGTGTATCGTCTATATGGTTGCATTATGTTTCGAAGAAACCTGAATCAAGGTGTCGAATGGCAGAATTTAACTTTGGGGGTTCGATGTCGGCTTTATCACTTTCTTCTAATAGAGTGTCGCGAGCAGTGCTGTTTAAAATGTGAATGAATAGCGTTCTCATTAAACTAGGATGGTCTTGAAAATAGGGAGATGAGGAAAATTAAACGAGTTCATTAGACATTTGGAATACAAATCGAACGTCCGAAAATCATAGTTCAAAGTTAAAAGCATATTTAAAAATGCACTTATACGAAAAGAAAGACTCGAAATAAACTTGCCTGCAAATAGCAAAGGCTAATCTAGGCTGGTAGTGTTTACATTTCTACTGTGGAATAAAATACTACAGAATTCCAAGAAAAAAGTTACTTAAAGAAACATTACAAGGCACCAATTAACAAGAGCGTACTAGAAATAAGAAAGTGAAACATTGTGATCGGTTATATTGTTTAATTTTACACCCGAGTCGCGAAAAAGAATGGCTCTGCTGGGTCAGTCTTGAAAATCTTATGTAATTTTTGCTTCCAGTAGCAGATCGAGTATTATATGAGAACATAGAATCAACTTGACCGAAAAGATCTAGTAAGTTAGGAGTGCACTTTTACTGTGAATATCGTGCGTGAGGAGAAAAATAGATTTTAAATAAAGCAAATCAACCGGAAGAATTCAAGATTAGAGCGTATTTCAATTGCTGCCAATCAGTACAAGCTTTAATTTTTAGTCCGTTCGCTTTTTTCTCCAACCCATGATACAATTCTATTTGGAGGATTCTTTGCACATACCCAACAAGACATCATCTCGAAGCTCTGGGAAATAAATATAAGGATTTGTGCGAGTCTATTCCCTAGAGTCTCGAGATGATGCCTTTTTTTTGGATTGTACTTTAATATATCGAAATTGGTCTTTTAGCCAGTTTCTCTTGGGACCAGAGAAAAAAAAACAACACTTATGCAAAACATTGGAAGGACTAACGAAGAGTATTATAGTCCCAGGCCAAGAGCAAATAACCCAAATGCCTGTGAATTAAGAGTTAGTAAAAGCAGGTATTGTAACAAAATGTATTATTCAAGTTTGACAAAGCGGTAAGGGCAGTCAAGACGTCCTGAACGATAGCCGAACATTTCTTGTTTGTATTTATACCCATCGCCCTCGATAAACAGGCACATATCTTTTAAATAAAGAAAACAATGAATTGTTAAATAAACAAAGGGGGCTCTAAATTCAAATATTACAGATGAACTCATTCGTGACCATTCAAAGTAAAGATCTCTTGGCGCGTATAAAAAGGGAAAGTTATTGTCTAACTGGGTATAAGATTGCCAGACAACTTTGGAGGCTTGCTTTCTTGTCCTTAAAAATGGGTTTTGAAAGGACGCCTTTCGATGTCCAAACTATTAATTAACAATACCAGCTTATGGACGGAGAGAATCAAGTCTTGTCAATGGCTGTGCAACGAGTTGGTACCAGAATATATTCATTTTTACCTATGCTGCAACTGGTCGAGTGTTCGCGAGGCCTGAGCCAAGGATGTCTCTAATCCATTTTCATCGCTTTCCATTATGACATTAAAATGTTGTCACGATTTCATGGTTTTAAGGTGGACCGAGGAGTCGGCGGATGAGTGAAAATTCAAACGCCTCCATAATGGTGAAAGGACTGCAAGTGTCAACGATTCATTGTATACGAACACAATTGCACAAAAAGACCAGTCCTATTTACAAAGGAAACATTCGTGATGTCCTTACAATTAAAAACGTCACAATTGATAAAATAGTAACAGTAGTCCAAAAAATAAAGAAATCAGAAGGACGCGAGCCATCACTACCTCATTGTTTTTGTACTTCGATGCCAGAGGCAATGCACGGCTCTATATGGCTTTATGACCACAGTAGAATAGCCAAAAACTGTCGCGGATATTGTTCATTATGATTGTCAGTAACAGAACGGAGGGTTCAGGATTACATGGTGGAAATAAGGCAGTTTGAAGCGAAAAGTGATTTTAGTAATTAATTTCGCAGTAAGTCGAGTACATTTGTAATCTCTTTGTAATTAATAGCTGGATATTTACTTATTTTATTTCGAGACTTGTTTGGAACTCTAATCATTGTTTCATGTAACATTTGGATGAAATGCTTTTGTTTGGTTAGCAGTTAAAGGCATTCCTGAAAACATTCCCGAATTCAACGGCGATACCGTGAGTTGTGTGACTGTTAACCGCAACGTTTGCAGCAGAGCCTAGGTAAATTCAACGAATTGTACATTGGTATTTTTTTTCAAATTGTCAAATTGTCAAAGACAAACGAAAAAATTTTTAAATTGTCAAAGACAAACGAGTACTTTTACCAACAAAGGAGTTCAGTATTGAATGTACTTTATTAGAATTTATTTTGTACATATTTATTGGGACGCGACCCGCGTAAGGTAACAAAATACCCGATAACATGTTATAAGTCCAAGAGTGGCAGCGGCGCTTTATTCATTGCAAATATATTTTTTATTCGACTGGCCAGCTTTTCTAGTATTCCTTTGTAGCTTTTTGTCGCTTATTTCTTTCCCCGCACTCGTTACTTCAAGCCGAGTGAAACATAAACAGAGGTGCTTAAAGCATCTCGGTAGACCGAGACTCTTTAAAGACATACCTTTTTAAGTTAGCATATAGTTTATGATTATGTTAAATTAATTCAATCCTTTTAATAGGAAAGAATTTTGGAAGTGCTGAAAGTGGTTTGGACCTCCTTGATTCCATCCATCGCGCAAAACATTAAAATTACCTTAGATTCGCGACACGATCAACACAGCTGTCGCGTAAAATGCATTTTCTTTTCCTTTTTTTTTTATTCGAGAAAAAAAGAGGTATACCAAGCAAAAAATGAAATTCGACGAAAGATTTAATTGTGAAGAGGAAGAAAGGATAGCAACTATCTTGTTAGCTAACATATGAGCCTGAAAATGAGAAAAAAAAAGTCACCAACCTTTTCTCGCGCTCAATGACATCAATGTTCAATACATTCCATCGCACCTTTAAGTCAGACATTCGGTCGCGTACATCGTCAACTTGTTCGTTTGTTAAAACTCCGCTTTCCACAGCAGTGGAGCCGAAGGAAAACAGTTGGTCTGCATCTTTGTGCTTGGAACAAGTATCAGTCATTATTTCCTGGAGAAAGAAAAAAACACTGAAGGCGTTCCCTTCCTTTGTCACGGGAAGGAAACGCCTTCTGGATGGAGGAAGGTTGCTCACGACCGCAATGTTCCTATGCAAATACATCATCTACTGGGCATTGAGCCAAAATTCTTTACCAACTTTGCCTTCCTGTGAAATTTAGACTGTTTGTATGTCATTAGTTCAGGTTCTATTTATTTGTTTAAGAATTTTTACTGGTGAAGTTTTAAAGTATCTCAAATATTGCAAAAAAGGTTTTGTGCACTAAGTAGAATTATATGAAAAATAGGAAGAAATGGACAAAATTCTTGAAAAAAAATAGAAGCATATAGAGAACATGCCAGAGGATACGAAACTCGAAACATAACTGTTATATTGTTATACACACTACTATGTCTGAGTAAAACAAACTATGTTAAGAATGATGGGAAGAAATGTGAAAGAAACAACAACAACAACAACAATAACAACAGTAAGGAGAGCTTGCAATGGATTTTTACTTTGATTGCCGATATTTCCTCAGTTTCCTCACCTCGTGGTCCTCTAAGAGGTCCACCACTTTGTCTAGAATGACGCCAGATTTGGACGTGCCGCGAAGTCTGGTAGTGATAGAATGCATCACATCTTTCAAGGCTACTAGTATCGTCCATTTTCGATTTTTCTTATCCCTCATGATACCTTGAAGTATTTCTCTGACACTAAATGACATGACATTGGTTAACTAAAATCGGTCGTCGCAGTTCACATGACTGCGCGATTATGCTGCACAACTGTCCGCTGTATAAAGTGTTACCAAATGCACAGGGGGAGTATAAGTATAAGTTTAATTAACAATTATTCCATGAGCGCTTGTTGGATATGAGATGATAAATAGCCAACGAGGCGCGTAGCGCCGAGTTGGCTATAATCATCTCATATCCAACAAGCGCGAGAGGTATAATTGTTTTATTAAAAACGATCCCCAAAATATAGAAAACTAGACTACAATAAAAATAAAAAGGCATATGCTTGCCGTGTTTGTAGATCATGGTATAATGGCTCATAACCCATGATGGCTTAGCCAATCAAAACTCTCGAATTGCACTATCCAATGATCCAGTTTTTGATAATGTATATTATACTTATACTGATACTCTCAATCTACATTGACAAAGGAATTCGTCCACCTTACCATACAAGATATCATAATTAGAACATTATAAGCAAAATGCCCCTTGCTGAATTATTTGTTACTTATAGTAAAATTATATACACTCTTTTTTTTTTATAAAAATATATTTTATAAGAACATCAAGGCTGAAATTTGCGAAATTTTAAGAATATTTTAAGAATAAGGCCGAGGCTGAGATTTTGAAAAGGATAGACATAATTTTGTTTGTTGAAACATCTGTAAATACAATACAATTTTATGTTTTTGACTTTACCGTATAAAATTATTCCTTTCTCTGAACGGCGAAACTAGCCAACAAAACGAAAAAACCTGCACTAGCTATAGCGATGCGATGGAGCACGTGTAACGCGATACAGATCTAGATACCAAACACTTGTAATTGATACCCCAATAAATTCTACAACGGAAATGTTATAAGCTTTAATTTAAGAATAATACAAGAACATTTTCAGCCTAAAATCGGCAGAAAAATAAGAATATTCAGCCTGGGCCGGAAAAACAACATTCTTATAAAAAGAAAAGAGTGTATATGGGAACGCAGAATACAATAAATACAATACATACTTCATTGACCACTCCCCACAGGGGCTTTTCAGGGTCATTATGAAACATAATCATGACAGAACAGAAAATTTAACAACAACTGTTGAGAATCCCAACTGGCCGGAGACAAGCTAGTTGGCTACTTACAAGTGCAGCTGAGAAGTTGAACCAGGGACTATAAGGAACAAATTCAACAAGTGGTGGGAAGGCAAGCGCCCTAACCACTGTGCCGCACTGCCCGATACACCCTATAGCTACCTTATCTGCTTTTAAAACTATGATTAACATAAAGATGAAACAGAAACGTTTATATGTGTTGAAACAGGTACTATGGATAATTTTAATAAGGACTGGGCTCTGTGCTCGAGTCTTGTGACTTTGTAAAAGCGTTAATTACCTTGCTTTTTTTTTATTAGCTTCACTCCCCCAAAAAACAACAACAAATAATCAAACAAACTAGATGCACGTCACAGAAGGACAACAAATAGATATAAGGACAGGGACACCGCAACAGCACAAGCCAATTACTGCGGACCCAGGGAGTTAACAAAGTAAAACAATTAGCAGACGTGAATCGCTAACAACAATAAATAGGACAGTTAACTGGTCGAACAGAGTAGCATTTGAGACATTGTCTTGAATGTCCTTGGGTTGTCTAGGTCGTTTAATACCGTTTGAGTCTGGCATTCGATTCTTCCACTTGCGGCCTCCAATTAGCATTATTATCATCTTCCTTTCTTGCTGTCAGGTCGGGTGATCTGCTCTCTGGCAACCACGTTTCATAACCCATCTGTAAAAAAAAGTAAATACTGAAATAAAGCTAATAATAAAATAAAAGCAATTATACGACGTGATTACCAACAAGGGAAGCCTAAGAAACTAAACCCTGGTCCAATGGCCTATAGCTACAATAGTTCCACATGTCTACCACAGCTTAGTGTAAGTCATAAGAAACGTCGTATATTTAGCTCACTGGTTTCAGAAGGTATAACTGATCACGGAATTCAATTTTCACAGTTTGACGATAGGAAATCAATTTGAACTCCCTGAAAAACGCAGAACAAAGAAATTAACTCACCTCTCTTCCAATGATTATTTGCTCCTGAAGCCTTTCTTCCGTTTTTCTGAGAGATTTCTCAAATCGGGTGGAACTATCCTGCCATTCTTCCAAAAGCTCGTTTTGATCTTTTTCCAGCTTTGGGATCTTTTTCAAAATTCTACACGATTGAAAATGGACACAAGTGGTGAGACACACAAATGGAAAGGTAGCTCGGTTGTGAATCTAAAAATAAATGGTTTTTATAACAAGTCCTGTGGTCACTGGGGATCAAGAGCTTACATGTTTCATCCGTCACCGTATTTTTTTCTCCTGCCGTTGACATCATCATTATCGTCATCGTTGTCAACGCCATCCTGCTCCTTGCATACGACCGATTCACCGACGGAAAATACGGAAAATTGACCTTCGCACATTTGATGAAAAAAAGACGGGTCGAGACTTGATGATGACCGTTTGCAGCCAATAAACTTAAGGCTCGCTTGACAGATAGTTATCTGCTGATCAATCAATAGCTTTCCTCAAGGCGGTACGTAAAACTTGCAATTAATCAGCGTGGAATATCCAATACCAATACTAAACGAGTTTCCGCAAACTAATTCGATATGGCGAACATTTCCCTACAGGTTAACTAATCAGCTCACAAAAGAAGTTACTACTCTAAGGTCCCTATGAGAGCGTGGCGCAACAAAATGCTGTACACTTACCCATCCATTCGGTCCTTGACCTTCTCAATAATTTCATCCCAGTTGTTCTTACAATTTTCGGAATCCTGCTGAAGGGCTTTGTTTTGCTCCCCAGAGAAGGTCGAGTCTTTACACAGTTTGTATGCTGTGTCTGTAGCTTCAGTAAACCTTGGCTCCAAGTCAGAGAGTCGTTTGGAAAATTGCTGCAGCGATAAATTATAACACATGGAAAAACCGAAACGACGAAAACGATAATACTGAAATGTATAACATCGGAAATGAAGCCATTGGACAAATTCACAACCTTTTCTCATCATTTCTTTTGATGTTGTTTTAACATGCAATTCGATAAAGAGTGAATTCCCCAAAGGAATAAGGTTTGGAGGAGCAAAGGAGGTCCACTGGTTTATTAGATTTGTAACTATTATGAGTTACCCTCGTAAAATAAAGAACCTTTTTTATCTACACATTTTCTTTACACCAGGCTTGGTTTGAAAAGTGCTAGGAGCATAAGCATTATGATAAAAATTATGAGAATAAGGAGGGTTACATACGCAAGCGCTGTGAGCTCGGGTTGTTCACTAGAATTTCCACTAGTACCAAAAACAGCAAATTCGTTGCTTATTTTACGACCAGTTTATATTAACGCGACGCCAGCAGAACCACGCAAAGTGAAAATACCCTGCAGTCTATCCAGCGTTAATTGCGAACCAGCCTTTAGGCAGAGATCTTGTGTCGCGTAGTCAGATTTACCAGGATTTCGAATCAACCGAAGTAACATTTGCGAACTCATTCATACATTAGCCTCCGATTAAAAAAAAAAAAGTCCCCGATGCTTCACCTTTAGAGCTATTTCGTCTGTAATATGAAATGAAGACATTTATAAGCTCGAACACTGCACACTTTTTTCTTTTCTAAGCTTGAAAATATGTTCATAGACCACAATTTAACATTATTTCGTGAGCGGAAATATATTTTCTGGAAATTCTTTAAGTTAAAGTTCCTATCTTAAAGGCGGTTACATGGTATAGAACTCAAGTGCACTTTCAAGACTTGATAAAACACACATTGATTCTGGCTATAGTCTGTGTACCTTCATATCTTCCTTTTGTCGCGATAGCGTATCAAGATCAGTTCCAATGGGATCCATAGATTCCAGTTCTTTATCACGCAACTCGATCCAGTTCTTCACTGCCTGTAAATTAACTCGGCAGGCCGCAAGTTCTCCGGCTTTCTTTTGTTCTTCATCCCATATCTTGTTCTGTATTCTTAAAACAAGAGACGGTAAAGCGGTTCAATGATGTTTACAGGGTAACTTACCAATCACTCCAGGGCTCTAATTTTTTTATTTTTTTGGAGCTGACTTCATGAAAATATTTAAGCCGTCCTGGAGTTATCAGTCCATAGATTATTGCAAAGAAAAAAAGCAAAGTCCCTGTTGCAACCGGATTGTATCTTACACAGGTGCAAATTTGGGGGATCCTTTGGTATTTTAAGTTATATTTTTGGCAATGGCCAAAGCGTCCATGGAATGCTAAAAAAAACCTTGCTTGGTAAATGTTAGCCATAAGTTCCTCAGGCAAAATTCCTCACAATATGGAAAGGCTCCACAAAATTAACTAGTGTTGTTACTGAGGAAACAGTAAAATGAAATTTGGAATGCAAAGGAAGAAACAGAGTCACAAAAACGAGAGATGTGCGTGATAATAAGGAGCGCAAGCGACGTTTCTGAGCCGCCGATGGAAACTGGAAGTGCATACTTCGCATGCCAGGATAGTAGTCCCTCCCATATGTTTTTTGGACTAATTCTCTCCAATAGAGGAAAGAGACTTACCACTATAAATATGGTAGTGTTAAGCTGGGGGTGGCTCCTAACTACCAAACCGTTGCTATGGACCCCTTTATATAGTCATTTCTCGAGTCCCTTTAACTCTACAGTTATCCTTTTTTGCCAAGTGGGTTGTCTTTAACATCTCTTTGTCTGGTTCGACTCATTACCATATGTGGTAAATCACATGACTAATACAGAAAATGCCTAGAAACTCAGCGCGTTAACTATGTTTTTCACAAATTGTTATCGCAACAGTATGAGAACAGTGTAACACAAAATCTATAGTATGATCTTAAAAGAAATAATTTCCCAAAAATATTATGATGTCAAAAGGCCCTCCTTTGATACAAGTTTCAAAACATCACTTCCATTTTTTTGTCCAAATAGAAATTTCATGCTACAGTTTACGAAAAATGATGGGACGGTTTCCATCCGGAGAAAAAGCCCGCCTCTTCCTTTTGTTTTCTGAGAGTTTTTACATGTTTTTACTGAAAGGCAAGGTAGAGGACTGGGATTTGTTGCGCATTCGCCTTCTATTTGAAGTGATGTCAGATTTTCATTGAAAAAGTTACTTCAAAGAGCCATCCATGCAACCTTTTTGTACGGCTCTTGACTAAAAAGCTTCCTTATCAATCAACTATTGTCTTTCTGTAATTAAGGTAAGTTAAAAAGGGAAAAGTTCACTTTCTGTTGCCGTCCGTGGATCAAAACGTCACTTGCTTCGGCTCCCTAATGCTGTAGAGTCACGCAAAACGACTCAAGGTGAAGGAAAAGTGTCGTCCACTTCATGTAAGTTAATTGTGTTTCAGTTAACGAATGCTCCATTTTTTTCAATTCCCGCGTCAATCAATGGTTTCTAACCAGAAAACGTTGTAACTATTTCTTTGCTAACCTTTGTTTTATGGTGTTTTTATCGTGATTAAGTAATTCCCATCTAGCTCTAACGTTATCCATCTTCTCGCTGATGGTATCCTGTTGGTCTTCTGCGATGCCTTTATCACCGACAAGCCCCCCAAAGTCTTCTTCCAGGCCAAGATACCGCTTTTCAAATGCAGGAAGCTCTTGCTCTAGATTCTGCAGCAAAAAAAAAAGAGTGAAAAACGCACGAATTATATTGCCGTAGAGTCACATTATATTAATAAAAATTCGCACAATTCTTTGGGACGTCAAATGAACCACACATTGATTAGCGAAGAGAATGCTCAATAGCCATACTATAGGTTACGTCACTTATTGTCATCAATGTGCCAACCGAAGATCTATTGCCTGTCGAAACAAAGGATGCTTTTGTAATGTGGTTGGCAAAATTTAAATAACAAAATATTTGTTTATAAACAGTGAAATCCGCTTTAGTCTGGTATTTTCTTAGCTAATATAATAATTAAATGCTCGGAGATACCAGGAAGCTGAAGCTACCCTAAAATCTTGAGGCAAATAACGATAGATGAAATGATATGACTTGACACGACATGGTATGACATGACATAATATGATATAGCACGAAAACGCTACCGCAATTTGGACTTCTTTATCCTTCAGGGAGGCAATGGTATCTTCGCTGGAATCTTCCGGTAGTCTTTCTTGTTGGATCTGAAGCCACCTTGGAGTCAAAAGTTACTAGATTATTAAAATCAACACACAAACAGGTGACAGACGCAATCAGAACAGACAAATGAAAATACGATTGAGGAACGAGGATACTTTACTTATCAAGTAAGTCGATCGCTCACAGAGATTCACAATTTGGTAAGCTATGGAAAGCCAAGTAGAATGACTAAAGTCATTAATGCCGGATTTTTCGTTTGACTTTCACTTGACACTCCTGGACCCGCAAGGAGCCAAGCCCTTTCCAGATTGGAACAAGCTACATAAGAGAATATCCTCGGGTAGGGCACTAAACCTCTAGACGGAGTTCCACAAACAGCCACATCCTTCATATATACTGTTTTCCGGGACAATCGTCCTGAAGCCAACCTTCATCAAGCAGGCCCGTGCAGAGTAAAAGTGATAGCAATCTCAAATGTCCGTCTTCGGTATCCTTTTATCAGCTAAATGAACAAGGGCTACTTACTCGTTGATGTCATTTGCCTCTCTCTTCCAGTCGTCAAGTTTTCCCTCAAAAAATCCAGGATCCACTCCATGCTCTGCAACATCCTCTTCCACGGATAAAACCATTTCATCGATCACAGGACTGCTCGATTCCAGCTCGATAACTTCTACACGGGGTGCAGGTATGATGAAAGGGATAGCTTTCATCTAAAAGATAATTTTCAGAGAGAATAGTGATTAAAAAACCAAAAAATCATGGAATAATTTCATTCACGGAACGCTTTCAATTGCAAAGATATGGTGGAAAAGTTGCTCAGCAGCTATGTTGTAGTGAAGGGTGGGCGAACAGGTGATGATAATTACCTAGTATCATGTGCAACCTTCTGAAGCTGATTATGAGTAGCGTTGTCATGCATTCTTACCTTTTCTTCCTCTTCGCGTTTCTTTTTCTCTTCATTTTCCTTTCTCTTGCGCTGTTTCTCTTCCTCTCTACGTTTCCTGTCCTCTTCCTTTTTCTTTCGTTCCTCCTCTCTTTGCTTTCGCTTTTCCTCTTCTCTCCTCTTTCTTTCGTCTTCCTCCCTTTGCCATCGTTCTTCCTCTTCTTTTCTTCGTCGTTCGTTCTCCTCCTTCCGTTTCTTTGCCTCCTCTTCTCTTTTTCTCCATTCCTCTTCGTCCTTCTGTCTCCTCTCCTCTTCTTGCTTCCTGCGCTCGTCTTCCTCCTTCCGTCTTCTCATTTCCTCTTCTCTTTCCCTTTTTTCTTCTTCCTCTTTACGATGTCTCTCTTCGTCTTCTTTTCTTTTCCTTTCCTCTTCTTCGCGTCGCTTCATCTCCAATTCCAGTAATATCCTTTGTTCCTCTTCTTCCTTCAGCAATCTTTCTTCCTCTTCCCTTCTTCGTCTTTCTTCTAGTTCCCTTTGCAACCTCAGTTCTTCCTCTTTCCTTTTTCGCTCCTCCTCTTCCTTCTTCTTTCGCTTTTCTACTTCAAGAAGCTTCCTTTCTTCATTCAATCGTCTCTGTATGTCTTCTTCCTCTAATCTTTTTCGCTCTTCTTCCAGCTTTCTTTGTTCATCTTCTAATATTTTGAGCCTCCCTTTAATTCTATGAAATGTAAAAAACAAATGCCGAACAATCAAGAATAACACAAAGAGTCGCGCCTCATTCGTCAAAACCCGGTGACCACCAACATTTCCAGTTTTGCTCTCTTAGGCACTTCAAACAAAATGTGATTTTTGTTGGACGATCGAAGGGAACAGTGTTTGCAAGGTACTGAGACAAGGGAAATAACTAGACATTAAGGGCATTTCTCACTTAATATTATTACCTGTCGTGTCTAGATGTAGCGGACGCGTATAAACTGTCCCATCTCTCATGTAAAGATTGCATTTTTTTCTGCAGCTTGACTCGTTCCTCCAGTCCGATACAAGGATCAGTGGTGAGCTGGTTACCAAAGTCTGTCACTTCTGCGAACCTTGGCTGCTCGCGAAGAAGATCGGCGATCATACACTGTCAAATATTAAAATTCAGATGAACTGACTAAGCGAATCCTTACGAACCATGCAAAAAGCAAATTTTTATAGCGCAGGTTAACAGCTAATGTTTAATAGCATAACTAAAACGTCAGCCGAAGATCAAACTCAGAGTGAAGCCCTTGATTTAATCAATTTTTGGTTTTTCTGAGTGAAGAATTAATTTATGTTCAAACTAACCTGGGCGTCTTCACTTTGTCCCTTTACATAGTTGATATCATATCCTATTGGTTCATAGGAGTCCACCACTGTCTCGTTCTTCACCAGCCATGACTCAAAGGGCTCCATTTTCTCCGCCCATGC
>NW_027179716.1:280000-295000 GCF_036669935.1 Montipora foliosa | reverse complement strand
AATCGTCCACTCGCCTCTGCGGAGCTAAAAGCATGCCCATGGAATGCTGGAGGCAAAAGATGAGAATAAAAAAAGCAGCAGTGTAAATACATCAAGTAAAAGGTTAAATTATGACAAGTTTAAGATGAACTATTTAGATTGAACAGAATTGAATAATAACTTTTTGACAGTAAGGTGAAAAAGCCCCTTAACATTAATTATTGAACCCTACAGCTGCCAGCAGTTAAAATAAAGGTAAAGTACAATAACTAAGACGTGACGCGTCAGGGCGGATACTTGAAAACTGTTCAGTTCCAATTTTGGTTATCGAACAAACCTCGAAGTCCTCATGCTGTTGTCGGACAGTCTCTAAATCGTCCCCTATAGGTTCTAGCCTTTCGGTTTCCCTCTCTGCCTTCCGTAGAAAGCTGTCAATAGAGTTCAATTGTTCTTCCCACTCGTGAAGCTTGAGTCTTCTCTCCCGTTGAAGCCTCTTGGAGGCTTCGTCGATTCTTTACAAAGAACAACAAAGAGTATTATTAAGAAACAGCAAATGCAAAAAAAATAGAGAAGAACTAAAAAACTCCTCCTGGTCGTTTCGTTCTTGCTCTCATCTTCTTTAATTTTCAAGAAAGATCCCCCTAGATGAAATGGTTCAAAAATTTGAGTCATGGATTTCAGCCTTTTCATGTGTATTTGGCAGGTTTTCGGGAACCTGTAGGAAAATGACAACTGCAGAAAGTAAGACGAATTTTTTCGCACCTTTCATTTCTCAAGGCAAGAAAATCCTTGACTCGGTCCCATCGTGCTGTTAACGAGTTTAAGTGTACTTTGACCTCTTCTTTCTTTTTCATTGTCAATTTGGGGTCCTTTCTGACTTGCTCACCCAAGGCAAATGTGTCGATCATGTGGGAAGTGTTTAAATCAACTTCGTTGGAGAATATCTAGACCAAGCAAAAATGAAAAACGTTATAGAAGGCTGAAGACATGGTACCAGTAATAGATAAGGAGTGTGGGAATGCAATAATGAGGTGTGAGACAGGGGCACCCAACGTCAATTTTCGGAAAATATCTGTTCGGAAGACGATTTGAGATCTAGAATTTTCGGAACATATGTTGTAAAATTTCTTGCTTGCCTGCCTGTCCTAAGATTTTCGAACATCTAAAAAATGGTATAATTGCCCAATTTTGACTGATTTTTACCCTAAAAAGGTCAGCTAGAATTTTCGGGAGCCCTTTTTCTGGCTGAAATTTTCAAAAAGGTAACTTTTGATCCCTATAATTTTCGGATCACTAGACTTTCAGCTAGGAAATCCGAACAGATGAAAAATCTTTAGGGGATAAAAATATGCCTATATCTACCGTTTAAATACTAAAATACGTTTAACAAAGCTATGTTTAAGTGGTTTTGAACTATATTCTCGTTGGGTGCCCCTGTGTGAGACCCTTACAAAGTCGTTAGAATGAACTTTATTTAAGTGTCGAGTGTATTAAGCAATGGGGCACTAATTGGACACACCAGGGCTCGAAATAACGGCGGTCAACGCACAATGTCCGAACTGATTTGGCAGTTGACCGGTCAACTTTTCGTTTTGCCGGTCATGTTGACCGGTCACATTTGATCGTTTTGAAAATGAAATAAATTAAAATTTCCATGCTGTTCAGTTGTTTCAGTTGTAGCAAGTCGCAGAAACGGTACGTGACCGAGCTAAAATGAATTTGGCCGGTCATCGTGTCCGGAGACTCTCTGGAAATTATTTCGAGCCCTGCACACTGTACAGAAATCAAATCAAATCAAATCAAATCAAATCAAATCAAATCAAATCAAATCAACGCATATGAAAATGAAATCGGTTGGTTTGTGAGGAGAGGGGGAAACCGGAGGACATGGAGGAAAACCTCGGAGCATAGTAGAGAACCGACTCAACCCACATGTGACCGATTCCAGGGTGCACTAGTCGGAGGCGAGTACTCTCATCTCTGCTCCATCCGTGCTGCCTCCCTCATTAGACAGAATTCTTTGAGAAAAAGGATCATTTTATAGAGTTGATTGCCCACTCAGTAGCCTTACAAGAAGAGGCAGCATTACAACCTGATAAAAGCAGCGAGGTATGCATCATTGTAATCATTATAGTCGCTTTATTAAAGTCTTATAGTTAAGTATATGACGCAAGTTCTGCACTAATTGGGGAATTATAAATCAAACCAAATCACATGAAATCTGAGCAAATCAAACGTTGCCGGGTTTTGACTAGAGGGGAGTACCCCACGGAAAATATTAAAACCACCACTGTCGTCGGTACATTTAGAATCTACAAATTCAATTGACATTGTAGGATATTACTCGAGTGCGTTGCATGACAAGTATATGCCTTTCAATACAGATATACAGCACTTGCAGATATTACCCACTTCATCATCAATTGTACCTCAAACGCGTCCTCCTGTCGCCTGACAGTCTCCAAAGTGTTTCCTATCGGGTCATCGATAACAGATATCTGCCCCTCCAGCTTATCCAGTGCTAATCCTGCTCTCTCTGAACGGATTTTCCATCGTTCTATAATATCTCGCTCCTGTTGCTCCAGCTTGTCCAGATTCTCCTCCATTCTGAGGGAAAAGAAACATGAAGTGTTTCATTCGCAATGAGAACAAGATTGACTTGTAAATGCTCAGGGTCATCAAGCCAAATTTATAAACTTCGGGTAGCGAATGTGTAGGAAAAAACGGAACTCCAAAGGCGAATGGAAGATAATCCCAAAAAGGCCCAGAGGGAATTTTTCTCAAAGGGTACAACGACAGCGATCTTACGCAAATGACAATAACCTAAGTTTTGACGTAAACACATGTTTGTTCAGGTGTCTGTGTTGCTTTGCCGGGAGCCATAAAAAAGAACGAAGAAAGTCACTAACAACGATATCAAAGATCAATAAGAGAACTATTGGCTTGAAAAAACTCCACTTTATTTCTTAAGATTTAACGAATGAACAGCAGGCTGTCAAATCGATTGGGATCCTTTGTATGATAGTTCGTGCCACTTTTTAGACAAATTTCCGCTTTTTAAACATTTTTCCATAACAGAATCATCAACATTGAAATCGAACTTGAATGAGTAGAGGACATCGAACCGGAAGGCTTAGGATCAGGAGTGATAACAGAATTACATGCATTTGTTGTTTGCTCATTACTGACTTTACTACAAGCGGAGTGAATCAGTGGTTCATTGAATCAATAAATGTAATATTCCAAGAACGCGATACACGCCAAGGATACTCTTACAATTGAGTTACCTGGTCTGCTTGGCATTGGCAAGGTTAACAAGCTTGTTCCATTTTTCATTACAGACATCAGTATCACTGCGCACAAGTTTCCTTTCTTCTTCGCCAAGGCAAGGGTCTGTCATTAAGTTGCTGCCGAACTCGTTTAAGTGGGTAACCTTTTCTTGATACACTGGGGCGTCTTTAATAATATCCTGTATGATAATAATGAAGAAAGCTATTAAAACAGAAGACAAATTTATTTGGCACTAAAAAAAATTCCGAAATCTGTAGCTCACAACTTTCTCCTGGGTTTTTAATCACTCTTTGCACTTAGGCTTCAGAAAGAGCAGTCCTTTTGAAATACTTTTACAATAGTAGTGTTGTTCATTTCTAAAGGCGGGGCAGTCTTCAAGGATTTAAACATTACGGAGCATACTTTTGGTTCATAGTAGTACGACAAAAGTTTCACTTGTTTTTTTTTATCCTCGACGTTGTCATTCTTCTCCTTCTTATCATTATTATTGCTGTTGCTGTTGTTGTTGTAGTTCTTGTTCTTGTTCTTCTTCTTCTCCTTCTTCTTCTTCTTATTGTTATTATTATTATTATTATTATTATTATTGTAATGTCAAGGAATAATGCCGCGGTTCTTCACACCTGGAAGTCATCTATTTGCTCCAAAGCGGAATCCACATCAGTGGCAAGACCCAATTCCGCATCCACCTTAACTTTGGTCTTCATCACCCAGCTATCGATATCTCGAAGTCCTTGATGCCACTTTTCAAGCTTGCCTTCCTGCTGAAGTTTGAGTTTAAGGATCGTGTCATCAATTCTAAGAAAAGTGGAGTACAAGAATGTTAAAAAAAGTGAAAAAGATGATGATATGATGATTATGAATCGCGTATCTTTTACGTTACCTCTCCGACTTCCAGGTTACAAGTTCCTCGAGATTCTCCCATCGGTGACTCAAATCCAGAACTTCCTTCTGTATCGCGGTCCTGTCATCTTCGGGAAGTTCAGAATCTTTCAGCAGCTTATCTCCAGTCTCCAGAGTATCACTCACCTCACGTTGATGAGACAGCATTTCATTGTTAAAATCCTGAGTAAGAATGAACAGCAACTATTTCCTGTACTTCGACAATGACGTTTCATGCTTCATCATTTTATAAGAATGTTTTGTCAGTACTCTACGCTGAGCCTTATACGCGATAAGGAGTGATGAAATAAAAGGTAATTTTAACGATTTTCCGTAAAGTTGTTTTGATCCAGGAATTGGAAACTCATTTCAAAAGCTTCTTTTTTTGGTCGAGTGTTTAATAAATTATACTCTAATTTTGGTCTTTCCATGACGTCCTTAATAATTTGCCAATGATTTTTTTTATTTGGTGGATGGGTAGTAAATTTGAAAAAGTTCGGCCTTAGCTCATGATCGACCAGTTGGTTTTTATCACATTCTAGCGTCATCAAGCGCAAAGTAAATCCATGCTACATTTTGCTCCCAGCTACCAAAGATCTCTTGACTCCTCCTACCTCTAGCTCATGTTTTTGTTTCTTTACTGTATCCAGATCCGGTGCTATGTCAAAGTGACTATTGAGCTTCGCCTCTGCTGATGATACCCAGACCATGACGGGGTCTATCTTTCTTCTCCAGTTTTGGGTCTTGTCCAAATGTTGTTGCTCCTTTTCAAGAAGCAAGACTTGCACACTAAAATAAAAGTACTGGTTTCAGGTTGTCACGTGGTTGTGCATAAACTTGTTTAACTTGTGAAACTCAAATAGTTGGTAGAAAACCACTCAAGGAGGAGTTTGCATCCGCTGTTATACTGTCAACTATGAGTCCTACGATTTTTCAAGAGACAAGATACGTTTTGAGGTCCATTCATATTAGAGTCTATGTTGGGGTGCAACAATTTCCCGCGTTTCTTAGCAACAAAGACATGTGTAGACCTGGAATCTAACAAAGTTTGTCCTTTCTACTGACAGCGTGGCAAGTTTCAGAAGACATGGATTAAAGTATTTCAGACAATCGTTCTAAGAAAAAATGGGCCGTAGTAAAATGGTTTCCTGACACTAACCTCTGTTGCTTTCCAGATGTTAACGTGGCCAGTTTGTTCCAGTCATCGTGCAGTATGACCATCTTGTCATGAATCGTTTTCCTGTCGTCCTCAGGCAAGGAATTGTCATCGATAAACTTGTTTCCTCCGTCAATCATCTCGTTCACCTCGCCTTGCTTGGACAGCAGATCGCTCACTAAATCCTGTATCACGTAATTGGAACGTCTCAATGTTTGTACGCAATTGGAACGTAATTGGAACGTCGCAATTTGCAACACTTAAGACTTCATTAAAATATTAATTCTGAACCTTACCTCAATGACACTTTGCTGCCTTTTAATTCCGCCAAAGGTAACTTCAGGGGAGGTGGGCCGGGATCGTAATCTCGTATATCTATCAGTCACCCATTCATGTAACTCCTCATATCGTTTATTCCAGGAATTCAAGTTTCTTAACCTTTCTTGAGCAGCTCCCAGTTTAACTCCGAGTCTTAAGAAGATAAATTTTATAAATGACCCATTAGATTAAATTGTAAACAACAAACATGAAGGGAACATTATGATGCGTCAACAGTTCGAACGATGTCTTAAATAACAGTAAAAGATAAGAGATGAGCGAAAGGGGCTCTAATTTTAAGGTCTAATTTTACGTTTTCGTGCCTGGGGCCAAAACGTTTCACTTTATCAGTGTTCGTCATCCACCATTTTCAACAAAGGAGGAAATTCCCTCAGAGACTCGTTCCGGGCCTCTCAGCCCCTCCAAATGGGATGCCACAGAACAGTTGTGGCCTCAACTAACAGGGTAGCATCTGCATGTTAGCCTTGACCGAGATTTACTGGGAAATAAATCAATAAGATTCAAATTGTAGGGGCCCAAGTTGATGCTGGCATTCCTCACCGAGAGTGTATTTTCGTAAAAATGGAATTTTCTTTTATTTGTGACCTGAGGCCTATCTTTTGTACCTGCCGATAGAAAAGGACCAGTTCGTCCTTTCATAATGACAAGCCATCAGTCTTTGAAGAAACGTGGGAGGAAGTAAGTTATTACTTTTGAGGAAATGGAAAATAGAAATGAAAAATCCGAGCATTTTGGCGGAATATACATTTGTCCTGGTAATTGTACTGAAGTCTAATTTTATACCTTGCAAATTCGTCCTGGGATTGCTTAAATAGGCCTTTCCATCTCTCTTCGAGGTAACTAACATTTTCAGAAACTTTTTCGCGACAGTCGTTGCTCAGGCTTTCATTTGAAGCTAGTTCTCTACCGTAGGAAAAAGTGCTGTTCACTTCAGGCTCCATGTGTGAAAGACCATCTGACAGATCCTACGGAATGTGAAAAAATTAATTACTCCTGTCCATAGCGCTCTTCAGTAACACAAAAATAACCAAGTCTTGTCGTCGGCTATATAAAGGGCGAAATCCCGAACCAGGAGGAGGTTCACCACGTGACGAAATTTGCATTTACATGTGAGGAATTGAGGCCAGTATAATAGGGAAAACGAGAAGAATTTAAGTCCTGCTTTATGAACACGTGACCAATGAGCCCTCAAAGACCAAAGTGGTTACGATGGCACATGCAAACAGAGGATAAGGCTACTAAGGTGAATGATTTTCTTTTCTCATGGTCATAGTCATTCGCAATTTCCTGAAATACAACATAACGTGAAACTATACGTAACGTATAGATTCATGAATGGTTACGAACGGAGACAACACCCCTTTGCCTCGAACAACAACGAGGGCAAACAAGGGTGGATTAAAGTTCTAAAGAACTTGCTAGGCATTTTCCTGAATAGTTTGGCAATATCTTACACAAAACTCTTCGAAAACGGTTTACCTTTGCCTCTCATGTACACAAAACAAACTCAGCAGACCAGTGCATTGTGATAACTATGAAACCATAGGTATTTCGTCTGTTAATTTGTTGCGAATGGAACGCAATCCGCACGACCATGGGTTAAGGCATGAGTTTTTCAGGCTTCTTTGCGACATTTTATTACGACGTTTCTTGATTAACAGCGTTGAGATTTTGCTTAGAAAGTCTCTTCATATCCGAAGTTCAGGTATATAGCTTTCATGTATCTTGTCCTCTTGAAATGGCCTCGTTTAAGTGCTAATAGAAAAAGCTTCAAAAGAAAATCGACTGCCTGAATAAATCTTGTTAATCATCAGAATGGTAACGTGACTACCCAAACCTGAATCATTATGTAACAGTTCTCTATCTCCTCTGGGCTTTCCGCCTTCTTCCCCTGAGCAATCTTTTCATCAGCAGCATCCATACCAGAATTCAAGATATCGTATTTCTCTTTCCAGTCTTCCAGGAGATCTTGCTCTTCTTCCACTGCCTTCATTCGATCTTGCAATCTAATGAATCAAGTAAAAAAACCCATCGCTGCTACCAGGACTCAAGAATTTAATGATTACAGCCGTGTGGTTTGATCGTCAAGTAAGTGTAACGTTTTTAAGTTTCTCTATTCGTCGTTGTCTTACGGTGAGCTGGTTTTGCAGTGTTTACAAGAAATTTTTACTTCAAAATTCACACGACACAGTTTTGAGACAAATTATATTGTTTGATGATACCCTGAGAGCCATACAGTGAGAAAAAAAACCTCAGAATTCTTAGCGGTGACAGGAGCTATCGATAAAAGACAAAGAGGAAGCTTTATAAATTTTATTAAGACTTTACCTGCGCTCTTCGTGGGTCTCAGCGTCTTCTAGTGTTGTCCATTCACCTTCCAGCTCATGAATGACCTGTGCAACAGCTGATCTTTTATCGTCATCTAAATCATTGTCTTCCAGAAGTTGACGTCCGTAGTCGAGGCCGTCACCAATTATGGGTTTGGAAGACTCAAGCTCGTTTTTGAATGCCTGCGATCAGAGAGTCTTTTATCAAATAAAGATCAGTTCAAAGTAGTGGGAACACGATGTTTTTCGCATAATACAAATTTTCAATGACCTTTATTTCACGGCATAATATGTGTTTGCTGTTCTTGCTCGGGGTTCTCCCCATAACGCTAAATTGAGGGGAGAATGCCAAGTTAGAAGTAATGCAGCCATTTAAAATTTCCGCCGGACTAAACTGAGTCACGCTTTTCATGTCGCGAACGACATCACAGACCGGTCATTTTACTCAACGACTAAAAATCCATTCATGAAATATCAGTGTTTGCTATCATCAAACCCATTACCAAGCCATTACTATGAAGACTCGCAGAGTCTCCGCCATCACTCTCATTATCATGATCATCATGTACAAGGTAGGAATCAACGGCACAATATCAAAGGAAATCTTACATCAGCTAGGATTACTTGCTCATCCACATCCTTTCTATCTTTTGGGTCACCTTTGGATCGGAGATCTTGCAACTTTTCTTGACAACTTGCCATTAGCTCTTTCATGCGAACTGTAATTTCCTCCCAGTTCGAGAATTTTCTTCGTTTTCCCTCTTCTTCATGAAACAAAAGGAGATCCTTTAACCTGTGATAAAGAATATCTTCTTTCAGCGGAATAAAGAAATGTTTTATCTGACTTGATAACTAGAACTTGGTCCATATCCTGACTATCACGATGCATTGCTTGAATGGAGTAAGTTGGGAAAATAAGTAAAATCTGTTACCCTTCACCATTTCTTAATTTTCTTCTTCAAGAAAAAACATAGAACCTGCCCTTGGAGTCTTTTAAATAATATAAGCAGATTATTTGAGATTGCAATAGCTAAAAAAGTCCAAAGTAAATTTTGCTCGCAAGGGCCAAACGTTATTTTAACTTAATTTATAAAAATGGCACAAAAAAGTATGGTATGACAGTTTACCTGCCCGTTTCGTCATCGCTGGCCTTCTCCAAGTTAGTTAGGCCTTCGCTCATGACTTGTATGTTGCTTTTGATGTCTGCTTTGCTGTCATCATCAAGGAAATCGTCTTCCAAAAGCTGGGAGCCATATGCAAGACCCTCGACAATTTCGGGTTTCGCTGACTCAAGCCCCTCTTGGAATTCCTTAAAGAGTAGTAATGACACGCTTTTCAACAAGGGTTCAAAAAAGAAATGTCAAGTGGGCAATTGAATGTAGCTCGTATTAATACTTGGTTTTACTCTGGCAAAAGTATAAACGAATCTTGGGACCAAAGGCGAAGACAATCGAATCTTGCATTAAAAAAAAAAAAACAACACAATACAATACTACAAAAAAGCTTTTAACCGTACAATTCTTAAGGCTAGTGACGTATATAAAATAAAATAAAAAGAAGAAGAGGAGATCATTCGGGCAATCTATACCAACGCCATTATTTACCTTTTCTGTTAAAATTCCTAATTGCTTATGGAAGGCATCGTTCTTCGCCAAATTTGCCTCAAATTAATGATAGATTTATTGGCTGATAGATTAGTTGCTTGGAAACGGGAGAAAGGCAACTGAAAACTCATAGTTCTAGCCGGGATTCAAACCGACGACATCCGGAACACCGGTCAGATGTTTCACCCATCCAGTCACAAGAAGAGAGAGAGTTAGGTAATTGTTTATTTAAGTTCTTCATGGAATATGTGTCCCACTGGTCTCCCAATGATAGATCATCATCCTTGTCGCGGGGACATTAAACCTTCAAGCATCATTAGTTGCATTTGAAATTATTGACTGATGATTCGAAACAAAAATTCCACTTAGCTTTTAGCCAAGCTGCATAAATAGTGATAGAGTTGACAGGAAAACTTGTATATCAGAAACAGACACTTTCTAAAAATTTTAAAATGTCATCAAACACTAGAATGAATAAGCCATGTACCTAGGGGTTTTTTTACGTTTCACATGATTTGAACTCACGAATCAATAAAGAGAATCTCGAACTTACTTGGGCAAGAATAATCTGATCTTCAACGTCCTTCCTGTCCTCTGGTTGTCCCTTAGTTCTCAGATTCTCAAGCTTTTCCTGGCATCTCTTCTCCAGTTCTTCAATCCGTATGATCCAAATTTCCCACTTACCCAGCTTCTGTTTCCTCTCTTCTTCTTGCTGGAAAGACAGTCGCTCTAGCCTGGAGAAAAACATTAAGATGTTGATAGATTTGCATTAGTTGAAATTTACATTCATATTTATTCAACAAAAATTATTTTAACTCAGCTTGTTTCTCACTATAAGCATCATCATCATCATCATCATCATTATCATCATCATCATCATCATCATCATCATCATTCCTTATCAATCTTTATTTAAACACGAAATGTTATCACCTTACAACGGTCTTCCTAAAAATCGTGTGAATTGAGCCTTGATTACAGTAACTACCTAACTATGAGTTGTATTGTAACACCCGTTGATCAATATGGGTAATTGAGAATCAAAGTAGCTTGTGGTCACATTCCTCAATTCCGTGTGTCCCGTATGGTCCCGTGGTTTCAAATCTCGCTTACACCACTTGAATGATTTTTATTTAGTGACGAATTGGAATCAAACACACTAGGCAAATAGCCAACTGGCTGTCTCCTGACAGTCACGATTTTTGAGCATGTCACAATCACAACCATCATCATATTTGTGTTTATCCACGGATTTAAGAGTAGCTTCGTGTAGCTAGTATTTCAGAGCGTTTACTGTACCACAGAGAACAGACCACAACACTGGCAACTCCATGCCGTTTTCCTTGTCAATAGGGTGTGGTTCTTTTACGTCCCACGGGGTTATGAGAATTGTAGGGTTGTGAGACGGGTCATTATCCTAGAAGAGTACAGTCTAATCATTTGTTCTCCTCGGTTGGCAGTACTTTCTCGTCAGTTGTTTGAAGACGCTGAGTGATGGTCATCGCCAAGTTTTCATAGTCAAAGTACTGGTTTAGACTATGGAGCCGAGCAACAACAAGTTGCCAAAGGAACCATTTTCCAGCTTTATTATCATCATCATCATCATCATCGGAGTCGTCGTTATCGTCATCCTCATCATCGTCAGCAGCAACACTCCACGACTTTTCTCAAATCCCCGCCGTGCTGACTTCTGAATGAGCTCGATGAGGTGCTCACCCATATGAGCTTCAGACTCTCACTCATTTGTACCGCAACCGTCCCTAATGCTCCGATCACCACTGGCACCACATTCACGCGCACTCCCACATTTTTCTGTTCTCCCTATCCAGGTCTAGATCGTTTGTTTATCTTTTCATCTTCCTTCTTGCTCACCTTCCGGCACCGCAATATCGATGATTTTACACTGTATTTTGTTTGTTTCTTTAGGATTGGTCTCGTTCTCGTCGTCCGTTCTAACACTGAAGTCCGACAGCTGTTTGCATTCCTGGTTTTCGAGCACCGGCTCAGGGCTGAGCTCTTCGATTACAAAGAAAGGTGCGAACAACTGCTTATGACAATATGCAAAAACGGTAAAGTGGTTGTAGATTTGGAGGAAAAATGTTTGTCTTGAGTACCGTGCAGCTTCCTTGGCGCAGGAAAATGACTCCCTCTGCCTGGCGCTAAATATTATTATACAGGAAAAGAGTGAAGGAAAGTACCATCACCAGAAGGCCGATCAGTGCTGGCATCAAGTGGAAAATTCGCGTATGAAACTTGGAAGTGCCGATCGTAGTCAACGGAATGCAACTACCAATAACATCGTAACCTAAAACAGTCTTGTGCCACTCAGTGACGATACGCAAGTGGATGTCAGAAATGAAATCAACAGCAGTACAGCAGGGAAGATAGAAAGAGCAAAAGATCCTCATGCTCGAAGAAGATCACAATGCGTAAGAGTAACCGATCTGGGTCAATGGAGCCGCCAAGTGAACCCGAGCAAATGCAATTGATCCGTCGAAAGGAAATTGTTATAGCCGGCGATTCTATTCTCAAGCACCTCCAAGGTCATAAAATGTCTAGAAACTCGCGAGTAAAAGTATCATTCTTCCCAGGCTGTACAACGCTGGATATGAAAGATCATATTAAACCACTGCTTCGTTGAAACCCAAACGAGGTAATTATTCACGTGCATGGGAACGAACAGTCAAAGATCTTGCGACAATCCCAGTACTTATGCGAAAGAAATTATCGATTTAGTCACAATAGCCAGCTCAAAACCTCCAGCAAAGATCACGCTATCCAGTCTGGTTTGTAGATCTGACGACGAGGCCTTGGCTTGTAAAATATCTGGCGTGAACAAAATACTCGAGGAAACCTGCAGACAAAACAGCTGGGGATTTGTTGACCATTTTAACATTTTAGGCAGCTACCATTTGAATCGCAGTGGTCTTTAACTAAACAAGCTGGAACATCTTGTTTTGCCCGGAATTTTACAAATTATTTGCGTTCAGATTACGATATTGCCGTTTGGGAATCCGATTTGTCTGATGCCGGCACGAGCGATAACCGGGGTAAGTTTAACTATCTAGTGTTTTTGGGGAAGGTTTGGCTATTGCTTCCCTAAATATAAATAGTCTACTGTCCCATATTCATGAACTTCGAGTATTCATATCCTGTTCTAAAGTAGATATTCTTATAATTAACGAATCTAAATTAGATTCCACCATTCATGATGACGAACTTTATTTACCTGGCTTTAAAATAGTCAGAAGAGATCGCAGAGTTAATGGAAGGAAAGGGGTGGTGTTTGTATCTACCTGCGCACACATCTTAATTTCCGAATGCGAGATGATCTAAATAACGATAACTTGGAGTGTTTATTTATTGAAATCAGCATGCTTCGATGCCCCCAGGTCCTCCGAGCGAGTTGTTTAACGAGTTTGAGAGATTGGTGGACAAAATTGACGCTGAAAATAAGGAGTTGTATCTACTTGGCGATGTTAACTGCAATCTTTTGCCTGAGGCAACAGCACATATTTCGTCCTCATTGACTAACATTCTTGACATCTATGGTCTTAGCCAATCAAATGATACGTTTCGAGAGCTGCTACACTACTGAACCAACACGTATAACTCAACTCATAGTTGTAAGTCGTCCAATATTTTGGAAATCCAAGCTAAGAATAGAACGTACTACAAATAACGCCGATGATATGGCGGAAGCTTTCAATGTGCACTTCCCTAACATTGCGAAAATGCTAGCTCAAGATATTCCGGTTGAAGAAGTTGACGCTGAATCATTCTTGTCTCCATCTGATAATTCGTTTTCTCTAAAAACTCCGAGTGTCGACATTGTTCTCGACCTGTTAAAAAAACCGATGAAAAGAAAGCCACTGGCCTTGACAAGATCGCTAGTACCCTCACTAACAGACACATTTACAAAATCAATCACCACGGGAATCTATCCAACTGAATAGAAATTGGCTAGGGTGACACCGATCTTTAAAAAGAATCAAAATCAGACATAAATAATTACCGCCAAATCTCCGTTATCCCAGTATTCTCAAACGTACTTGAAAAACATGTCTATGACCAACTTTATCATTACCTAAATGATCATAAACTGCTATCAAGTTGCCAGTCAGGGTTTCGTTCCTTACACCTTTGCTTGAGGTGACAAATAGCTGGTCTGTTAACATCGACAATGGCTTCCTGGATGGCGTCGTTTTCATTGACCTTAAAAAGGCATTCGACACTATCGACCATGAAACCATTTCACGCAAGACGCCATACTTTGGGGCCGACCAGGCAACTATCCCTTGGTTGCAATCGTACCTAAGCAATCGGACCCAAAGATGTAATGTAAATGGAAGACTGTCAACTCCTCGCACTATTGCTTGTGGGGTTCCGCAAGGCAGCATATTAGGTCCCTTGCTATTTTTAATGTATATTAACGATCTTCCTAACTGCCTCCGGCAGGCTTCCCGAGAATGTTCGCTGACGATACCAATATAACCCTAGCTGGAAAAACTTTAACAGAGCTCAAACTAGCAATAACTCCTGAACTCAGTAACCTTAACTGTTGGCTGAGAGCCAACAGGTTGAGTTTAAATGTGGCTAAGACCAAGTTAATGATAATTGGATCTAGGCAGAGATTAAAAACTCAATGTGACGAGGTTGATATACGAATTGATGACGAAATGATCAGGAGAGTAGTTCACACTAAATCCCTGGGTCGTACCACTGTTGATCGGCTTTCTTAGTCAAATCATGTAGACGAAATATGCAGGAAAGTTTCCTCAACTATAGGAGCCTTAAAACGAATACGGCACTTCATCTCAGCTGATACTGTGCTTCAAATTTATAACTCCTTAATATTACCGCATTTTGATTATTGCAGTCCTGTCTGGGACTGCTTAAGTGGCCAGTCAAGTGATAAGCTGCAAAAATTGCAAAATCACGCAGCTAGGGTAATTACTAAATTACCCTTTGATACGAGCTCCAACCTCATTCTCGACACTCCCTAAGTGGGAGAAGCTGTATCTTCGAAGTAAAAAACAGAAAGCACTAATTATGTATAAAACAATTCATGATCTCGCCCCGGAATACCTTCAACGCCTTTTCAGTCAACGAGATGCTGAATATAACTTAAGAAACTTAGAAGGTGAACTTACTATGCCCAAGCCAAATACTAATTCTGTTATAGCGGGGCCTGTTTGTAGAACAATTTGCCCCAATACTTAAGAAATGCTGACTCTATTGGGCAGTTCAAACGTACAATCAAGTAGGTATCTGACCTATCGGATTTCCACATGGCAATCATGTGAAACTGTTGTAAAGCGTTTTTTACTTTTTTTAGCTTAATTGATGATTTTCCGTGTTTAAATAAAGTTTACTTACTTACTTACTTACTTACTGACTGACTGACTGAGTGACTGAGTGACTG
>NW_027179716.1:267500-272500 GCF_036669935.1 Montipora foliosa | reverse complement strand
TATCTCGTAATCATTAATCTCCAGCTTCAAGGTCTTAAATCCCTCGCCGATCTCTTTCATCTCTTTTTGTACAACGTCTCTTTCTGTTCGGTCGATGCTTTTATCAGCGATTAGCTCAGTAGCGCAGTTAACTGCCTCTTGAATCTCCGGTACACACTCTGCGATGTCAGACGAGCATTCCTTGTAAGGAAACACAGTTTAGACATGTCAATGAATCTCTCAATCTATGTTTATAATCACATCAGGCAACTAAAGAAGACTGATATTCTTCATCAACTGTTGTTGAAAACGTGAAATAGAGGCGTAATCAGCTTCACCAAGGCTCGGTTATGCACTCTGAAAAATTCAGGACTTCAACGGGGTTTCAACCCGTGACCTCGCGATTCCGGTGCGACGCTCTAACCAACTGAGCTATGAAGCCACTGACGTTGGGAGCTGGTCATTTGTGGGTTCTAATGGACCCGTGAGGAATGAATCAATGATGAAATGGTATATGAAATGAATCATATGAACTGCGGAAATGAAATCAAGTAAAGCTATGATCTTCGCAGTTATGAACGCAATTTTTACAATTGCGTAGAGAAACCTTAAAATTCAGGATTTCAACGGGGTTTGAACCCGTGACCTCGCGATTCCGGTGTGACGCTCTAACCAACTGAACTATGAAGCCACTGACGTTGGGAGCTGGTCATTTGTGAGTTCTAATGGTCCCGTGAGGAATGAATCAATGATGAAATGGTATATGAAATGAATTTCATTGATTCAGTGGCTTCATAGCTCAGTTGGCTAGAGCGTCGCACCGGAATCGCGAGGTCACGGGTTCAAACCCCGTTGAAGTCCTGAATTTTTCAGGCTTCTCTACGCAATTGTAAAAATTGCGTTCATAACTGCAAAGATCATAGCTTCACTTGATTTATCCTATCTCTTGTATAAGTCGCTAAGAATACTTACACGAGTGAGTTCAAGCTGTTCGTAAAGGTTGTTTGGTTCCCTAGGTATTCCTTGCCCTTTGACCTTATTGAATTTTCCTTGTATTTTCTTGTACTTAGAGTTTAATTTGTCTTTCCAGTCGTTCCACATCTTCAGCTTTTCCGCCTTCCGTTCTTCCCCGGCGAATGCCTCAGCCAATAGTTCATTCAACCTGAAATATGGACAGAGTGCACACTCGACAACGTCAATTCGGGTGGCGTGTACTTACAAACTAAAGTCTTACAAAGGGTTAATGTCCTAAAATATTGCGCTTCACCTTCAAGGATACTTTGCTTGTAAGATTGAAATCCTATACCATGGACTTTGAAATTCGGAAACCAAAATTAGTATTCCGGAATTTCGCCATCGATTTAAAGCCTACGTTTAGAATACAAGACTGTATCTGATCATCCCAAATGATGATGATGATGATGACGTCCACACGTAAAACTGTATTACTATGTGTTTACAAGGGGAACCAGATGTATATAGATGAGAAGGGACCGGGGTTTACACAAATGCAAAACTATGAAAAAATAATTTACGAAATAGTGATCATAAGTTGCATTGCTGTGATTAGAATAAATACCAGTTTACTTTATTGACCATTTGAAATGTCGCTAGGGAAGAAACATCGTTTGAAACAATCTGTTCTGAAATAAAATATTTCCAAAAGTTGGAGTCTATAACGAGATCGTAATGGGCTGCAAATTGAGCATTTGTTTGGTCGCGTAAAGATTAAAGAATACAATTAACCCCGTGATATAATTACGACATTAATGCTGGTATTATGTAATCGCATGGGCCCGAGGGCAATTAAGGATTAATTTCATTCGTATTTTCGAAATTTGAAAAGTGAAATTAATCCTTAATTGCACTAGAGCACGTTTCGATTACATCTTTATCACATAAAGGGCAAACTTATCGAGGGAAGCAGGTTCAATGCCGCGACAAATGACAATCAACTTAACACGCTTTCATTCGATTTAAGTTCAATTCAATAAATTGATGTGGACAAAAAGCAGTTTAAATCAGAGTAGGAAGCTGGAAGAAGATTCTCTTATAAGTTCGCTTGCTCTGGAAAAGCAACTGTCAACCAATCAGGATCAAGTAATCATGCCCTCTTGATTACCAAAAATTGCCCTATTGATTAAGGAAAAAATGCCCTCCGTCTCAGCCAATCAGCATCTAGTAATTTTGCCCCGTATGTGATAAAATTGGAAATAGCGAAATACTGATGGCTAAAGTAATATACTTTCACCTACTTATAACTATAAAATAGTCCTGACCTTTCCTGCTCGTTGTTTATGTCCTTCTCTAGACTTTCAAACTTGATTCCGAGGTTTTCGATATCTTTCTCGATCTGATCTTTGTCTTTTTCTCGGAACCTTTTCTCCAAAAGTAAGCCGTTACCATAATCGAAACCAGCTTGTATCTCAGCAAATGCATTCGAAAGATCATCAACACATTTCTAAGGGTAGCATAAAAAAACTATGGCGAGTCGGTTATCTCGAGAAAACAAGAAAACGTTTTAATTAATTTGATGGTCAGTTGGGAAGGTAAAAGGTAAATTCGCATGCGAGCCACTATGGCCCATTACGGCCGGGGTTGAAACGACCTGAGAGAATTGTACTCCGCTTCCAGAATGGGATCCATCGCAGGGTTACCCCTGCAGTAGTACATCGCCGGTACCCATTTATACACCCGGGCAAAAAGAGACAGTAAAGTCTCTTGCATAAGGAAACAACACGATGGCAGAGCTAGGTCTCGAACTAGCGACCCTTAGAATCGAGATACCGGAGCACTAACCACTACGCCACCGTGCTTCCACTCATTTGGGAAGAAGACACATAAAACTTGTGCTTCTCTCTTATTCTTTTAACTCAGTTATCAATTGTTACATTTGATGGTGTGTGGAGGCAAACTTCTGTCGTTGAAATGCAAATGCCTCAAATGTCAAAGCATTTATCTACATCTACATGTCCCAGCACTCGGCAAAGTCCTTTTGACTTATGGCTGTTTTTTCTTTGGTGGCCTCATACACCACAAGCTCTGTTAGAGACATTACGCGAAGCCGGCCACTCATGCTGGAAAGAACACACTCACAGAGGACAGCCACAACATCGGGAACTTCATCCCCTATACTCATCTGGAATAGTGTGTGGGTTCTTTAACGTCCCACAGTGGACTTACAAACATGGAAGATATTTGTGAGACAGGGTCTACGGTTTATCGTCCTTATCCGGAAAGACTAGAAAGTCTAACCATTGCGGATGTAATTACAAAGGCAGAACTTTCCCCTCAGTCATTTTAAGACCCTGAGTGTTGGTCCAGCCGTAGTCGAACTCACGACCTCTCACATGACAGCCCGATGCTCAACCAAATGAGCCGCCGGTGCACATTGCTAGCCAATTCACTGATGTCCCCAAATAGTGTACTTAGGCTAAATGCATTCACGCTCAATTAAACGATGGTTTAAATTACTTACGTCTCAGAATTTTTTCTCGTGAATTATGATTTGATAAGCACCGGAGTGCATGCGCTAATTGTTGGTTTAAAACTGGTTTCATGCGCAGATGTGCCTGGTTGCTATTCAAAGTCTTAATGGGAGAGATTACAAAGCCCACCTGTACGTTTTCAAGCTGCTCTTGTATGTCTAGGATGGATCGTGGATCTTCGGATCTGATCTTGCTGAGTTTCCTTGTACCATCTTCAACAACTCCGGACGTTTTCTCTGATATTTGGTTCCATCTAGCCATCTTTTCTTGTTGGGAAGTTAGATCCTCGATCCTGAATCAAATTCGAGACTCAATTTGGTAATTAGCTCTTTCAGTATCTCCAAAATTATGTCTTCATTCCAAAGGAAATATAAATCCTCCCTTCATTTAAATGAAAAGAAAGCCGAGGCAATGGACCACTCTCTCAAGTTAATAAAATTCAGTTTTTGACAAATCAGAAGAAATTATTTTCTAAAACGACAAGGGCTTCCCAGTAAATGACTGGTATTAAGTACAGTTTGTTTTGTTGAAGAATATTTACGTCGCTGAGGTTTGCCTGTGTGCACATATAGCAATAAAGTTATATATACCAAAGGAGAGCAAATCGAATGATGCGAAGTCTATTGCCAATTAAACGAGGAAAAATATCAAAAGAAAGAGAAATAATCTCTTGCCTGTTAATTTCTTCAGTACACTTGTTCTTAAGCTCCTCGTATCTCTCTTCTATTTCATCAACGTCTTTAGTTATGTCCTCCTTCATATCACCGATCAGATGGTGGATTTTTATGAGATCGCATCCATCCTTAACAACCATTTCTACTTCTGGTCCGAGGGAGTTGATTTCCTCACGAAAAGCCTAGGAAAAAAGCACAAGTGAATGAGTGACAAACATCTTATAACGCTGGTCATAATCAGTACAAATGGGCTCAGCGCTGGAAGGGAGGAATTTAACAGGCCTGTTTAATACAAACGTCACTTAAGTTCAAGTTCACGTTCAACTTATTTAACACTATTCTCTTCATTAGTTAATTAAATTAAATAAAAACACAGCTAATACTAATATGCAATGTGTTTGGCGACCAAAGTAGCAACTGCTTTCGAGTTGGCCACCACTATACTTTGGAATAAAGCCCCTGAGGTTAATTGACATGGAATCTAAGAGTAGCATAATATTATTTATTATATGGAGGAGAGTGTTTTACTGGGAACTAAACCACTCGTAGATTCCATACGCCACTACATCCGGGACCCGAGTGGCGTATTTTCCGTATGTCACCTTTGTGAGTGTCGTATCGTTCAATGACGCCACGATTCCCGCCTTTTTTTTTCCCGCCTTTTTTATAAAGCCAAGCCGTATTTGTAAAACTTGACTACTTTGAAACACAATAAAATCGGAATTTATCAATATTTAGTCTTCATATAATAAAAATAACATTACACGTTGGCTCGAAGATATGAATTTTATGTTCTCGTGGCAAGAACAATATCTCACTCGTTCGCTTCGCTCACTCGTGAGATATTGTTCTTGCCACT
>NW_027179716.1:257500-260000 GCF_036669935.1 Montipora foliosa | reverse complement strand
CGACCCAAGGCCCCACTCGCCTTTCACACGCAGTTTTTTTCGTTTTCTCGACTATCTGAGAGCCTGGAGCAGGCTATAACTGACCCAAGTTTTAAGTCTGATTTTAAAAAGACACCTGTTTATTTTAACTGGAATTTTCTTATTTATTGGTCCGCCATTACTAACTTTAAAATCTTGAGAGAGCCGGGTCGAGGAGAAAATGACGTCAAAGACTCACTAGTTACTGGGTTGCCAACCCAGTCGGAATCTGTCTTTAATTTCGTCGTTTTTTTATTTTTCGTTTTCTTTTTTTTTTATTTTTTTCCGTGTCGGTAAAAGTCTTGCCTGTCACTCCCCTGCTAAGTGGTGTATTTGTGCATAGAGCCTTCTACGCGTATTTTCTTAGGATCGAGAGGGTAGTGGGAAATGCGTAGATTTCTCTGGTGGGCACAGTAGAACGATTAACTTTACCGGCAATGGCGTCGAAAGTCATGTAACGCGAATGGCGTTTTAGTGGATCTTTGAACAAAATGTACCCTTATGAAGCTCAATAATGGCAAACGAATTGGATACTGAACAAGTCAGGCGGTCGAATGTTAGAAGCGACGAGTAATGGACTTCGACAACAATCTGTCGCCCGTCGAGCCGTAATCAAAGTGAGCTGTGTTCCTAAAATTTTGCCAAGTGTGGTGTTTTGTACAACACTCAAACCAAATGAACAGTTCTCTGGTAACTCAGTATGGGTTCAACAAAGACAGAGAAGGAATCCATATAGTGGATCTGTTATCTCAGTTGTCTCGCTATTTGTCAGATTTGTATTTACCTGTTCTCAACTCTGCACAGTCTTCCGGTATAACAATTGGAAATTTCACTAATAAGCCATTGATGTGAATGGCGTTTTCGTGGATCTTTAAACGAAATATACCCTCATGGAGCTCAAGAATGGATCGTCAATTGGATGAGCAAGACAGCGCTGAAAACTTGAAATATCTGGATTTTAAGAGACGAGTAATGGTCTTCGACAACAATTTCATTTTTCGCCTTTGGATATCAAGTGAGCTTTGTTTCTAATATTTTAGTAACTTGGTATTATATAAAACACGGAAATCAAATAGCAATTTTTTTATGGATTTAACCATAGTTACTATGATTTAACAAATTAACATTGAAGGAATCGAACGCCTACAAGAATGCATCACAGTGTTTACTCAAGTCGCATCTTAGTTGTCTGACAATTTACATTTACCGGTATTTTGTACTCAACTCTGCAAAGGTGAAAAATATTTGGAAATGTGACAATGAAGAATTATTTGAATGAAAGTTGTTGTCGCTTTTGTGCTTCATTATTTACGGTCAGCGTTCCGAGTCGAAAAGGGTTTTGATGTGAACTGTCAAAAATGTATTTAATTGCATCTCTTGTTTGCACGCACGCAATTGAAATAGGAAGGTATTTTTGCCTCTAATAGTAAATATGTTGTTTGTTTCGATTAATTTTTCGCTGGAAAAGGATTTTGCCGAGATATTTCCAGCCTTTGTGAACTTTAATATCATGTTGTGTAATTTTCGAGCTTAACAAATTTCGAGCTTAACAAATTTGCATACGTGTGTTGAAATGTGATACGGGAGCATTTTTGTGGTTTAGTGTAACGAAAATAAACAGGTCTGTTGGAGGCTTGCTTGAGTTTCAACAAAATGACCCCCAAAATCGGCAAAAAAATCTGACACTGATGAATAATAAAGTAGCTGCTATCCCCAAAACGATGGAATTACCTGGCGATAAATAACCTCGTCGTGGAGAGTTTTGACTGTCAACCTGAACACAAAATGTTTGTCGCTGATCGTAACTTTTTATATTCTATATTCACGGTTCAAAATAAATGTTGTTTTCACGTCGTAAATATGTTATTCTCGAGCGATCGTCCTGGAAACTTCCTTCTGCTCTTTCAAAAAACTGTGTATCAATATTTATTTACTTTTGCATCAATATTTGTTTTTACATAAAGCAAGCTAACAAAATCTGTACCTCGCTGAGTTCGCATTTGTTAGCGTTAATAGTATTTTCGGTTCGATGCTTCTGTTTTATGAGGGGTATATTATTTTGGTCTCCCATCCAAACACTAACCCCGCCCAACAGGGCTTAACTTCAGTAAACTTCGGTATTACAAAGCTGTCAGATGCTCAGAGGGCACGCTTAAACTTGTGGTCAAAAGAAGTTTATCAACAGCCAGTGTTTCTCACTTCCCTTTTTTTTTCTTCAATCTTTCTGGGTTCAGTACTTTGCTAGTAACCACATGTCTTCTCAGACTATTTACCCAAGACAATACCAAAACAATATCGTGCACTGTTAGAGCTACATATTACGCAAGGACAGGTCTGTTTCGTCGTACGAACGTGTGAGGACCTGTGAGCCAAAGGGCCTCGTCTGGTATGACTTCTTAATGACCGCCTAACTTGAAAAAAATTGTCTGGAACGGTGCACGTACCACACGCAACCCAGTGTACCCTCACGGAGGGTCTAGTT
>NW_027179716.1:252500-255000 GCF_036669935.1 Montipora foliosa | reverse complement strand
TTAAGGAAGCAGAGCCAACAAAAGAAAAAAACAAAAAAAACAAAAAACGGCAACAACCACTCTGGCCGAGCCTGTCTATCTCGAATTAGACTAATCTGGCAGCCACATGTGGGCCGGCAGATGTTGACTTAAGAGGTAACCCTTAAATCATCTCGTCATGAAAACTTCCCAATATAAATTCTTAAATTCTTTAACCTTGAGAGAAACATGGAATATACACTATCATCACTTATGTCGACTGAGAGCTTTGCAGTTCAGGATAAGTGTATCAGCAGACATATTCGCTGAGCCGTGACAACAGAATTGAGGGTACAAACGCCGCGAACGCTTCCTTGCACTGTCAAATAGTTCCCCATCGAACCTAACTTGAGTCCCTAATGTAGAAGCTCGCAAAGCGGGAAAAATCTATCCAACAAAATGTTCTCGTAAATTACAAGAAAAAGGCAAATTTATTTCCGAAATCGAGATCTATCAAGAGATCGATACAAAGTAAAACCGTAAGTTCCCTGAAGAGCGTTTTAAGGCTACTCACTACATTTTTGCAAAACCAACCCGTGAAAAAAGACCTTCCACACGATTCACAGTTTCTTTCCATTTCAAATAAAATCAAATAAAATCAAATAGATGATCTTGAGTGAAAAAAACAATAAACAAACAAAGAAACAAAAAATCTTACCTGTCAGTTTGATCAACAAGATTACCCTCCTCAAAATCAATCAAATAATGCACGTTTGCATTTGATTCAACCACATCTTGAACTTTTGGCTGCAATAGTTAAAAAAAATAAGACCTCAAAATCAAAGGAAAGATAATGTCGTCTCTATTCTTCGAGAACTGCATATAATCTCAAGTGCCAGTATTCTTTAAAACTAAACTGATTATCAAGTTGCTTCCTTGCAAAGTTGTTTCGTACCCGGAGTTCATAAATATGGCACTATCAAAACTTGCCATTGACCAACTCATAGGATGTTTTAAAGTCCAGGAGTAACGCGGCGTGTGGGATTCATTGCAACTGCCGACATTTTTTCGTTGCCTTCGATGCTCATTCTCTTAGCTACAAGAAAATAGCGCTTTAACCAAGGTAGACAGGATACGAAAAGGGAAGAACGAAAACGAATTGAATGTCGCTCACTTGTATCTCCAATGAGCTGATCTCTGAGGGAGCAGACTGGACATCGACCTGCTCCACTTGTACGAGCAGATTAGTCTCTATATTATCTTCCACTGGAGTAGACTGGGCAAGCCTGTCCTGGAGACTGCGAATGGAAAATTGTGACATTGATTTCATACTTCTTCCACTGTTTAAATAACACCATGAAACCAGGCAATATTTCCAGGATTGCATGGTAATAGATGCTTTATGAAAGACAAAACATTAAGTAAAGCTTCCTGTCGTTTCATTCACCTCTGTATTTAGAGCAATAGACTTTAGAAAAAAATTGATAGTGGGGTATTCATGAGAGGTAGGTTAGCGTAGGTCTTATAGCACTTTCCCCTGTATCAATATGTCCTCCCAAGAACCCGATTCAAAACAGGGAGTTCAAAAACAAAAAGCTTTTAATGCTCTCTTTCATTTTACATACCGAAAATCAGTGACTGATGGAACGTGCCAGGCAACATGTCTCCCCACCCCCCGGTATGAAATAGTTAAACAAACAATGAAAAAAATGGACCGTTAAACACAACAAATGGGAAAAACATTAACTTGATGTAGAACTGCTTCTATTGATAATAGGAGAGTTCAAACACTAGTTCCATGTTCTCAAGTTGCTTGTAGGCTGTTCACGAAAAAACAGTTCTAAGAAACGAAAGCCTAGTCACCAGTCATGACCGAGTTCGGATCCCTTGATCTGGTTCTGTCTGCTACTCGCACAGTTCAGCGCCTGGTAGGCTCTTGGTGCCCGATTCCTTGCAAGGTGCGGCTTCATAGGGCTCCTCGAGGTGACTTGACACATATAGGAGCTCAGCAAGGGTTACCTCGACAGGCCGTTTTTTGGCCGTTTGTGTCTGGATCATGTTTTGTTCTGGTGTTTAGGGTGGTTCGCCATTGGCTGTTGCAGGAGTTTGTTCGTTGGTATTCTTTTAGTGGGCTCTGTTGCGCCTTTAGGAGGACCCATCTGCTGTCTCAACTTCATATCATCCTTCGTCAATTCGCTCAACGACCACATCCTTCTTCCATTCCATTCGTCCCAAAACAAATGGTTTCATCATCACAGTTGTAGTTGCATTGTAGCACCGGGCTTGCCTCTGTTGGACATCTTTCAGCTTCTCTTTCTCGTGACTTGTGTTCAGGGTTCCTGGTTTCAAGAGAGTACCAGCTGTGGGCAGTGGTCCCCTTGTCCTCCTGTTCATGAGCCTCTGAACTGGGTTGCGTCCGATTCCTTGTGACGGGGTGTTGAGTTCAGCAAGGAGTCCCAAGTAGAAGTCATTACCACCACCCTTGGCAATCTTACGTAGCAGATTTTTAGCAAACTTAAAAGCCGCCTCAACTTCACCATTT
>NW_027179716.1:225000-247500 GCF_036669935.1 Montipora foliosa | reverse complement strand
CAGAGCTTGACTTACCGAGTGAACTTTCTCTCTTTTCTAGCAAACTTCAGAGCCCGTCCAGTGATTCATTTTGCCACACACGCTTTATCGTCGACCCCATGCGGGGCACGACTCCTTTTTCATGAAGTGAGTTTTTGAGCTGAATTTGCATTTGAGCTCACGTTGTTGGAAGTTACTCTTGTCGGTTAGGTGTTCGGTGCGGTCACTGCGTCTCCTACTCATCTTTAGAGGAGCGGTGCGCGGTGGCTCAGTGCTCGGTGGCGCGGTGGCTTCAGAACAAACAACAGCTACGAAATTATTCATTATAAACGTTGCACGCGCAATAAATTATAACAGATGCTGCGATTGCGAAAAATTTAAAATGATTTAAGCAAGAGGAACTTACATACGCAAATTATATGTTTTGATTTAGGAAATTAACAGTCCCTTGTCATTTTGTGCTGAGATCACCGAACTTTCTTCTCCGACCGAAGTTCCACTGCCATTTCAGTGGGGAAAAGTTGAGGAGAGAAAAAACTATTCAAGCAGAACGACAACAAGTAGGCGGAATAGGAGGTATTCGGGGTATTTTGCTTTAGTTTCCGGGAGAGTTTTGCCCTCTCCCATCACCCTCAAGTCAAACGATCAGAAAGGGTCCTGGCAAGATACCGCGTAAACAGTGAGACGAAATCAGCACAAACAAAGCAGAGGAGTCTTCTTTGCATATGTTTAACTTTTACGCACAAAACTGTAAAGGCGATTCGAGAGATACCATGTCTTGAGGCCAATTACGTGAAAGGAAAGATGTTACAAAAAGGAAGCATTTAGTGTTCCATATAACCTAGGGACAGATTATGATTGATTTGAAGGTAGCGAAACAAAACAGTAACATCTGGGATTCAGCCAAAACATTTAAACGTTAATCTTGTTATGACGAAGCAGAAGGAAGCAGCTGGAGTTAAAAAGGTTTATGGTCATCAGTATATACAGATAAGGAGACAAACAACGACAATCAATAGCTATCAGTCACTTAGTTAAGTCCATATTTTAATAACGTTACTGTTTTACTGATTTAAACTGGTATTTTGAATAAGTTTCTTTGTGTTAACTAGGGTTTTAGTTAAAAGCAATTTGATCATTTTACATTTAATGATGCCTTTATTTCCCTTCAGATTTGAAATTAGGTTGACGTTGTTATTTTCTCAGGGTATTCATTTTATCCAACGATCAAACCATTATATAGAGCGTTTCCACTCACGTGAACAGTAGCCATAATGGATTACTGTAACAAAAGAAAGCATTTGTATAGAGTTCAATTCCCGGAGGATTAGTTTGGTACACCATCATGGCTGCCATTTCTTTGAATGGAACACTAACAATGGCCGTTGTGACGTCATGTGAAAACGCTCTATACTACAGAGGCTAAACCACTGCACTGTGAATGATGTCACACCGTACTCTTGGGAGAGATTTTAATTCCCTATAGATTTACAGTTAATGAACACTGAAATATTGTAAGATTGACGAGTCAGAAAGAAAGCAGCGCTAGTGTACTTTGCAATTTCGCGTCAGGGTATATACGTGACTAATATATCACTGGAAAGCACTCCAAAACTAAAGGACTTAATTAATAAGTAAAAATAAGCCGCAATGACTTGGCTTCATTATGTCAACTTACGTCGTTTTTTTCTGCAGTGCATCAGTTCGCAATTCGTTCCAGCCCGTGTGCAGATCATTTAACTTTCGTTGAAGAATATCGCGGTCTTCATCATCTATGAATGGCTTTCTGCATAAATCGTTCAATTCGTCCGTAACTCGCTCAATTTCGGGCAGTTTCTGCTGAATTTGTTCTATGGTAACCTAAAGCATATGTCACCACAATATTACTTACTAGACAATATTTAGTTCACTAAGGCCCACTAGTATTATAATCGACTTCATGAGCCACTTCCAAACGGACTGCTTTATATTATTTCGTATTATAGTTTTGAGTGTTTTCACGTGACGTCACGGCCGCCGTGTTGGTGCTCCTAAATGGAACGGCGGCCATGTTGGTGTAACCAACTAATCCTGTATTATCATGTAAACGCTTTCTTTTGTTTCCGTAGAAAAACAAGGTTACTGATCACGTGAGTGAAAACACTCTATAATAGAAATATAATAGGATAACAACAGTAATAATAGCAAGATATGCCCAGAAATGCAAGTAATTAGATGCACATAGATTTCAAAAAGCTTTAAAAAGTGTCCCCTTGCACTTCTCCCAACTTCAACATCACTCGTGTCTCGGAATCCAGACAAATGACGTCACAGTGACCACAAATGTTGCTCCTCAATTAAGGATAAACAGCTGCATTTACTCTAAGCTAAAAATAACGCTAACCTTTACCCTTACGTTATTGTTGGAAATGGGCATAGCAAATGCTTAGACCTTAAGGGAAACTTCTTGCTAAATGTCGAAATTGGGCGCGTGCATCCAATTACTCGCATTTCTAAACATAAGTGAAATAACAATGATCATGATAATCATAATTATAATGATAAAGTGTCAATTAAAATCTAGCAGGGAAGAATATCCTCTACTAATAGGGGACACCTACAGTACCCACCTAAAATTATAAAATGGAATACAGAAATACAATAAACTACAAATACGAAAAATAAGAGTGGATTACAAGTCATGATTTAACCGTCTAAATGTTACTTAGGTCAATATACTATATACTGTATAATATTTAATTTGGCTGATGGCAACGAGTCAAAGGAGACTTTGGATATTAAGACCCTTTCTTCAAATACTTCGAAAGTTTTTGGACTGTGTCATGGTTTATATGGATGGACTGGTTAAGAAACCCCGAAAACTTCAAAAGAAGGAACAGTACTGTCGCACTTCATGTTAACTTGACAGTGACCATGCACAATCTTTTGTCTCGGTTCACATCTGAGTTTTGAATGAATTAATAGAAACTTTTGATTGGCTGACCTTTAGAGAAAAGATGTGGTTTGTGCACGGTCAGGGCCAAAACAGCGAAAGAAAACATAAAACAAAGAAACATGTCGAGTTTAATAACCATCTTCATATATTAACTGTGGTTGTGTCTGTCATACTGTGACCAAAATTTGGTTTTATCAACGGAGATGATGATGTAAATTGACTCGGAGGAACAGAGGGAAACAGGTAATAGTCCAGGTTGTTCATTACGTCAATCAGTTTGTTGTTTGATAGTTGAAAAAATCAATCACTTGACAGACCTCTTGATCTTTTATCTCTTCCTTGATAACTTCTGGATCTTTGTTGCGACCACGCGTGGAGATCGCCCCTCCTATTTTCTGGATCCAAACGATGTAAGCATCAATCTGTTGCTCCTTTGGAGACACAACAGCTCCACGACACCTGAAAGTGGTAGTGAAAAGAAAGAATATGCACGTGCGAAAGTGCAGTTAGCCTTTTCAAAAGTTAAAGCAGTCTACTTTGACCTAGTCCACTCCAAGGAGAACCGGCAATGACAGAACTTTAGGGAAATGGTAAAGCAGTTATAGGTGGATTAAGCAGACCTGCGGATTTTTTGGGAACATGCAAACTTCTTTTCAGCGTCTCCGTTTCTCGCTTATCCTAAATTCTTCTTCATCTTCTTCTTCTTCTTTTTCTTCTTCTTCTTATTATCATTATCATTACCATTATCATTACCATTATCATTATCATTATCATTATCATTATCATTATCATTATCATTCTTCTTCTTCTTTTTCTTCTTCTTATTATTTTTATTATTATTAATGATAAAATGGTATATGAAATGAATCATATATGAACTGCGGATATGAACTCAAGTGAAGCTAGGATCTTCGCAGTTATGAACGCAATTTTTACAATTGCGTAGAGAAGCCTGAAAAATTCAGGATTTCAACGGGGTTTGAACCCGTGACCATCGCGAGGTCACGGTTCAAACCCCGTTGAAGTCCTGAATTTTTCAGGCTTCTCTACGCAATTGTAAAAATTGCGTTCATACAGTAACTGCGAATATCATAGCTTCACTTGATTATTATTATTATCATCATCATTATGGAATTTGCACGAATCAGCTAATAAATTAGGGTGTGAGTGAGAGGACACAGGATATAACTGAGAAGTAGGTGGGATTTCAACTTACGGCAACCCCATGCAATTTTGGCAACTAGTAAATAAGACATGTGTATTAGTGTTTTTACCGTTTGTGTAACCTCTGTGAAAGTAATTCCAATTTCTCCCAGCGCTCATGAAGCAGTCGAGTTTCATTAGTGATCTCGGTACATTGAATCTCATCTGCTTTGCCGCTACTTTTCACCTCATCTCCTTTCTCAATAACAATTGCCGCGTCTTGTACGTGACTTTCGATATCGTCCTTGAGAGCCTATATACGAGGCAAGAGGACGAAGAGTTAGTTCTCAAAGTTTACCCCAGAATAAACACATGCTTGTTAGGTTGCTGCTTTAAAACTTCATTAATTGCACATCGTCGATCGATCAGTTTCACATTTCATTTTAGGGCGGCAAAGTTCGCCCTGCAATGCACAATAAAGCGATGACTTTGATCCGACCAAACAACAGGTTGATGGATTAATGGAAAGGTATTATGTATTGTTCAAACAACATCATCATTTATGATCCTCCTTGACTTTATGTTCAAAACAACAGCAATTCCAATTTCAAAAAATCCTTCTTTTTAAACAACAGAGTAACCTTTATCGAGCGATGGATCGATCACTAGCTCCCTCACTCACTCATACACTCACTCAAACGCTGGACACTCGTCACACCAGTTTACGTGATAACGAGAAGACGGAGTATTTACTTACAGCGGAAAACAAAGTTACATCTAAAACAATAGGTAAATATATCCATTTAATGTTTCAAAAAAGAAAAAAAGATTCTTAATTCACAAATGTAATAAGCGATATGAATTTTCTAATTCCTTGTATACGGATATGGTAAATGGTATTCTGTATTTTTATTAGTTAATGCTCAAACCTTTATTGTAACTGGACCAATACCTCTCTTTGGAGAGTAAGGCGCAATAAAGAACACTATTATTATTACTATTACCATTACAATTACCATCACCATTACCATTACTCACTCACTCACTCACTCACTCACTCACTCACTCACTCTCTTTCATTCAACCTTTTTTCCGTTCGTTATGCAATCGGGCAGTCACCTCATTTCGCTAATAATATAACAATGACAGTTTCACCTTTGATGCCTTATATTCCTCTTCGGGTTCTGCAAAACGGTTGATGGTTTCTAGTTTGGTAGAGACCCTATTTTCTACTTGTGAAATGTATTCATTGACTCTTTCCAGCATTTTCCGATATTCCTCAAGACCACTTAAATCCTGGAAAAGAAAAATTTAACGATTAAGTTCCCTTCACTATTGGAACTGATTCAAGCTAGATACCAGATTATGGGTTTTCCTTATATATCCCTCTAGCATTGCAGGAACGCGATCACTGTGCATTGACTTCTTAGTACAACTGGTATTTCAATCACTTTTCCCAAGGAACAAAACCATCTCACACTTTCAAAAATTTCCACCTTTTGGGCCAACCTCCACAAAAGCAAAAACAAAAGCAGTGACCATAAAAAAATAAATAAGTAATAAATAAAATCATTAAAAACTTACGTCCAGCTTCCTTCTCTTCTTTCCTCCTTGGGGCGAGTACTCTCTGAGCCCGTGATATAAGCTGGTTAGGTACATTATAACAAGCTTCTTATCAGGTTTTTCCACGTCGATATCTTGTCGGTGAAAAAACAAACAAAGAAAGGACTTTTAATAAACCGTCTTGTGTTCAGAATGCGTTCGTTCTCGATAAAAGGTGAACTTGGTATTTTTACCGTCAACCTTAATCACGAAAGTTACAACTGAAAAGTGAACTGAGATCGAAAGGCTCCAGGTGGTAGTCTTTTGGAGCCCATAGTGCTTAACTTTGAAAGCCGAGGCATAGATACAATCATTTGCAAATTTAACTGGTCAGAAACGTGCCTGTATTTCACCAAAACACTAATTATATTTTAAACTAGACCCTCCGTGAGGGTACACTGGGTTGCCTGTGGTACGTGCAGCGTTCCAGGCAATTTTTTTCAAGTTGGGGTTTGTAGCCGATATAACGCGCGCTCTGATTGGCTAATTGTGACTGGCCCACGGGCCGATTACGGGCTTGCAAAAACAAAGCAAAAGGTAATTAAAAAACCATATAATAAACTACTTACTAACCGAGCTAGCTCGAGCCGTACTGGGGAATATTGGCCCTGGGTCGTTTTTGTACGGACCTCGCTGCGCTCGGTCCGTACTGCCACGACCTCGGGCCAATATTTCCCTGGCAGTACGACCCTCGCGCTCGGTTAGTAAGAAGTTATTAAGGGGTCACCCAGAAGTCATACCAGCAGAGGCCCTTTGGCTCACAGGTCCTCACACGTTCGTACGACGAAACAGATCCTTTTCTGAGGTTAAAAACCTGGCTACCGGCCTAACTCTTTTTCCTACTTTCCCAACCGCGAGAAAACCGCCAAAAAATGTTTTTTTTTTTCTCAAAAAATATTTAAAGTTAGGGGAAAAAATACATCATTTTAAAGCTAAGAAAATAAGCTTTCCAACAGCATATAACTTATTTACAGACAACTGAAACATTTTATAAAAGCGAAAGTTGAACGAAAAATTTTAAGAAAAATAACAGTAAAATATGTTTTCCAGGCAAAATTTGGTCATTTTAGCGTTGATTACGAATTTTTGGATGCAAAACTAAAATTTTCTGCAATTTATCTGCTTTCTTGGACATAAATTCGACTGAAACTGATGAGGCACGAATATTTTTAGATTTTTAGGAATAATAGATAACGTGGATTCAATGCGTAATGTGATAATGCGATAAAAGTGTCAAATTTGCAACCCATTGCTAACGGCAACGGAAGCGATCGCATTACGAATAATTAACCTCTGTTGCCAAAAACCACCCAAATAACCGGTCAGTGTAAAACGCAGACTGCAGACTGCAGACCAGGGATAAAATGCAGACTGAGGGTAAAATGCAGACTGCAGACTGCGGGTTAATGAAATTAATGAAAAAAGAGTTATTAGAGTGTTAGTAGCCGTTTGTACTTTCACACTGAAACCCCAACACAGCTCCCATCGCTTTGGTTGCCCCACCGCATGTTTTAAATCCGGATTTTCATCGAACTCTGTAAGAATTGAAGCTGTTTGAATCCTTGTTGTTGTTGGAAAAAGGATAGTTTCGTTTAGTGAGTTGCTTTTAGGCAAAGAAGTCACCACCCCGTAATTCAACTTTCCATTTTGCTGCACTGAACAAAGTAATCGAGTAATTACCCAATAACTCAATTTATTTTGACACGCATGGCTACAATACCAATTAACAAAGACAGAGATAACGTGGATTTTGCAACCATTTAACGTTTCAATTCAGTCGGCTTAAGCCAGTATGACTGAGGTGTAAAAATTTCTTATTAGGATCCTTTCATTCGCTTTCGTGTACGTTATGTTTATCCTTTAGTTCACAAGTTCGTTTGTTTTGCATCTGGAAGATGTTATTTTCAATTATAACCTCTCCCTAGGGGTTATCAAGCATAGCTTAACCAATGAAATCCCCGCGTCCTAATTGCTCGGGATACATGAAATTCTTTGTGCATTTCGTTGCACCGAAAAAAGACAACCGAGATTATTCAGGTATTCGAAGCAATAATTGTTGGTTTTTCGATCGATTTCCCTCGATGTACCGGTGTGACAAATAATTTGGAACATTGCAATGCATCTGGAAGCGCAAAAACAAAGCACAGATGATTTCAACGCGTAAGATCGCATCCCCAAAAGGTGCAGCGACCTGCAGTCATGTAATGTGAGTTGTTGACAGATGTAAAACAGGATTGTCTTTCAAACAATCTTTATTTAATCCTTATGACTCGTTTTTTTATTATTAATATTTATTTTACCCTCACTCTGCATTTTACCCCCGGTCTGCAGTCTGCAGTCTGCGTTTTACACTGACCGCCCAAATAACCGATTTTTCGACGGAAAATTCATCCCAGAGGATAAAACTATTCACTGGACATGTAATAAAGGTAAATATGTTCGAGCGAAAGCGAAAACAAGCGAATATTTTGACAGAAAACACAATAATGTGAGATCAAAGGAACATGTGGTGAAGACACGCAATTGCGGCATCGCTTCGACAATAATCTTGAATAACGCTTGAAATTCCATTCAATCCACCTGGTCTAGTCTTTGAATTCACTATTATCGCTGCCCTGCGAATCTTCAGTGTTCTACATAACAGCACACTTGGTAAAAGACGGCTCGACGGGCGACAGATTGTTGTCGATGTTGTCGCCTGTCTTGTTCAGTATCCAATTGATTTGCCATTATTGAGCTTCATAATGGTATATTTTGTTCAAAGATCCACTAAAACGCCATTCGCGCTACATGACTTTCGACGCCATTGCCGAAGGGGCACCCAAAGTCAATTTTCGGAAAATGTCTGTTCGGAAGACGATTTGAGATCTAGAATTTTCGGAATATTTGTTGTAAAATTTCTTTCTTGCCTGCCCCTCCTAGGATTTTCGAACATCTGAAAAATGGTATAATTGTCCATTTTTAACGGATTGTTACCCTAAAAAGGTCACCTAGAATTTTCGGGAGCTTTTTTTCTGGCTAAAATTTTCGAAAAGGTAAGGTTTGATCCCTATAGTTTTCGGATCACTAGACTTTTCGCTAGGAAATCCGAACAGATGAAAAATTTTTAGGGCATAAAAATATGCCTATATCTTCCGTTTAAATACTAAAATACTTCTAACAATGCTATGTTTAAGTGGTTTTGAACTATATTCTCGTTGGGTGCCCCTGATTGCCGGTTAAGTTAATCGTTATCATGTGTCCACCAGAGAAATCTACGCATTTCCCACTACCCTCTCGATCCTAAGAAAATACGCGCAGCAGGGCTCTATGCACAAAGACACCACTTAGCAGGGGGGAGTGACAGGCAAGACTTTTACCGACACGGAAAAAAATAAAAAAAATAAAACGGAGAAATTCTACCCATTTTCCGACTGGGATTGCCATACGGCAATCTAGTAAAAAGTTCCGTCTATGCCAAATTGGAACAGGTTTGTTTGCATCCATTTGTAGACCGCAAATGAATGAAACGGTGCTATAGGAAACGATACAAGATTCTTGAAAGACATACTAATGTACACCAGTTCACTAAAGTCATACTCTGAAACTACTTGGACTTTCAAAACTTATTATAAAAACTTAAATCACACATGTAAGTCAGCCTAACCGTCAAATTCTTATTCCCTCGAAAGAGGGAGAACTCATAGCCTTAAATCATTTTGATATCAGCAAAACTCCATCTGCTTGTCTGCAACATGAACGAAAGCCTGTCCATCGTTATTAGTTCTTTATCTTTTTTCTTACTGTCACTCTCCTTTCCCACAGACATGCGTATCGCATACGATTCTATATTTTTTAAAAAAGGTACCTTAAGTAAACTACTATGACCCAAAAAGCAATTCTTCTTTTTCTTTGGATTTCAAAACTATGTTAACTGACACTAACTGATCTAAATCTTAAGCCTTGATTTCAAACAGACACCTGTTCATTCTAAATGGAATTTTCCTTTTTAATGGTCCGCCATTGCTAACTTTAAAATCTTGAGAAAACGATGTCAAAGAGGCTAAGAATGAAATGCGTGTGTACGCAGCTGAATTTATATGCAGCATGGGAGTTAAGGTTTTCAAAATTTTAAACTCGCGTCTTGCATATATAATAAGCTGCATTTACACGCCGCTAAAATTTTAAGTAAATGGAGTAACTTTTTCCTATATCCAGCCCCCTGAGGTCCAATTGAATAGTTCTTAACGTGATTAATGGCGGACCGTGAAATTCAAACCTTACAATCAAGGTAAACCGCTTTTGAATAAGAATCAAAGCTCAAATATTTGCCATTCAGGTGTTAGCAAACACTGTCTGAAGGCCAAAAAAAAAAAAAGGAAATGATTTTTGTCATAGTAGCACTATAAAACTCACCAACTCACCCCTTACGTGATATGGGAGGCACAAGAGACTGACTAACTGACCATTTATCATTAATTTTCGTAAAACGTAAATTTTAGCGAGTAGGCGTTCTTTGTCCATTCCCCACCAACAAAGCTAAAGTGGGAAGGGTTGCATTCAGGGAAGACTCCTCTTACCTCCAGGTTCAAGAAGCTTGGGCACTGAGAATTCCTCGTTTGCCACGGTAAAGGCGTGGTCTAGATTTGTGCGGTTGTCGTTGTTTAAAAGACTTTCAAATTGGAACAGTTCAGGCCTAGAAAGAAAACATGGGTACTGTGAAACTCAATTGACCTAGAAAAATGCAAATGGTTGTTTTAACATAACTTAATTTAAATTAACTTTTACCAAGTCAATTGATACAAACTGACCCTCGAGTTTTAAGCACCTACAGACGCAGCACTACACAATAAAAAAGTCCATCAGCTAAAAACACCGTCATTCAGCTTGGAAAAACGGCGCCCATTTTGAAAGAAAAGATTGAAAGTTTTATGTACTTATTGAGCCAGTGCTCTTCAAGCAAATGCTGAGAAAAACCTTGCAATAGTGATTCATCGCACGAATGCCATAGATTTGAAATAGTTTCAGAAAATGAAAATCACCCTAAAATCGCATTTACTTAACACTTTTAGCCAACAAGCACCGAGGCTATCAATGTCATAAGAATGATTTTGCCTTGGATTTACACATTTTAATACAAACTACACCCCGCAAAAATACTCAGCTACTCGGCAGATTGTTGGAATTTTAATCCAGTGGTAAGACGACAAGAGCAATCTTGGATCAGTGAGGAACGTATTAAATGTTTTGGAGGCTACACCTAATACCTTCTCGCGTAATAGTCCTTGCACCATCACAAGTGTCGTTATCATTATCGTCGTCGTAAATCCGTGATCATTGTCGTCGTCGTCATCCCTCTCTTCAGCGTCTTCACAGTAACCCGTAAATATAACAAATTAAAGAAATTGGTCGTTGCAAAATACTATCTGGCAACGATTGAAAGGTGGATAAGCCCGAATTTGACATCTTTGACAAAGCACATCTTTTTCGGACCTGTGGCGCTGACACTTTGTTCTTTGCACACACGTCACTTGAGGATTTTACTTTATAAGCATATACTGTTTCATATGATAGTTGTTCCTTACTTGTGCGTATGAATGATGGCATTGAACGCTAAACCATCTCTCCAACTTGTCGTGAAGTCTTTCAGTTTTACGACGTCTTCATACCTTCAAAAGTGAAGAAAACCATTCCAATTTAATTCTTTAAAGGAATAATCGGCAAATGAAAATGAAACTCTAGGCGCTAGTTCCGCGACAACGCAAGCAAAAGAGGAAGCGACATGCACAAACAAACTCAGTGGCGTTTTAATCACTGGTACCCATTGAGAGCAAAAAAAAAAAAAAAAAAAACCATTAATTTCCATGCCCACGTTGCGTGAAAACAGTCCTAGTCACAACGGCTAAATAATAGCATATAACCTTTTTCAGTAAAACGTGCACATTATAGAATCCTATTTAGGATGGTATTCGGAGGGAATATTCTTGAAAAATAATCTCACAGAAGAGCCGTAATAGAGGTTAAAGTACACGAGAAGGAGAAAGGCGCACTTCTTATCCCAGCCGGATTGATTACAACCCAAAGTATCCCTGTTGCTGAAGGACAATGGAGTTATCGTTTTCATTCTCAATTTTCTTATGCAAGCTGGCTTTTACGAAAGATTCTAACAAACCTTTTTCCCCATGAATTACTAAGATTAAAGACGTCACATCGAAAGCCCTTCAACGACTTCCCATGGCCTCTCCATTCGAACTAAAGGAGGCAAAACCTTCGTCAAAAGCTTCCTTTACATTTTGACAGCCGTCGGAATAAGTTAATATACTCCAAGCCATTGGAAAGGAAATGCTTGATGACAGAGTCAAAGCTTTTAACAGCGAGCTGATGGATATTCTCTTTCTCCCAAGATACTCAATCGTGAAGCTCATCGGATCCTGCTCTTCCTGTCAGTGACTAGGGCATATGTATTACCGATCATGTACAGTGAACCAAGTCTGACAATAGGAAATAATGGAAATCTGAAATTGCATTATAAATTCTTCCCAAAGACCCCGTAAATTCCTTTCTTGAGGGAGCTGTTGACAGTGATCTGATCAAAGCTCTCTTTTTTAGCTCGTAAAGACCTCAAGATAAATATTAAAGATTATTGACTCAGCTAGAAAATCCAGCTACAAAACACGTTTCTAGAATCTAGTGATAGTTAATGATTATCTTACCCATCAAGTGCGGTATGGCACCAAGAGAGCAGTTTTTTCTCCACTTGAAAGTCTTTAACGCTTCTATCTTTGTCACTTTCGTCCATGACGCCTTGCACCTGGTCGACGAATAACTCTTAGATACGTTTTTGAGATGGAAAATTCCTTAAGGCTTATTTTGTGCGTTAAACGATTGATACCTACCTGGAAACGAAGAATAATGCTCCAAACAAGGCCTAGAATGGGAGTGCTTTTTCCATCGACGATATCGGAATTGCTGATTCCAACAAGTTTTACCTAAGATGCAGGGGATATGAGTGACAATTAATAAGTCTACCATGGAAAAAGGAAATGGGAATTCGAAGATAAGAGAGATGGACATGAAAGAGCAACTAGCACAATTGTGATGGCAAAACTACTTGAAAAGGTTAGAGGAGCTTTAAAAACTCAAAATGTGACTGAAATAAGAAGCTTAACAAGGACCCTGACAAGTTATACAACGGACAGCTTCCTCCTCTTCGTAATGCAATCGCTACTTCCATTGCTCAACCAAGATGGCTGACACATCGGAGTAAAAAAAAAAATTCTACAGGAAAAAAAGACACTTTATCGACCTCACAATGTATCGTTGCAATAAACCTTTTCAGTTAACTTATTTCTTTCAGGCATTCTGGGCACATTATTTTACACTATAATGTCACGGATTCCTAAGTTTGGCCGCTTTGTACCATCCCTCAAACTCTTCCGCCTTTTACTCTAACCACGCAGGTACTACGTTCTCTTTACAGTCTCTAAAATAGTTAGATTGGTGTGCATAGAGGGCCATATTGGTCATTTTTGGAACAGAACAAGAGTGTAAGAACGTACAGTTCTACTTTCGTCGGATTTGTTTGGGAAACCAACATGACGACCTTGACGTAATGTAAAAATGCTCTATCAGTAGAACGTAGTTCTTTTGTGTTAATTTAGGACACCAAGCACGACGACGACGGCTGCACTAACGCCAGAAAACAATAGGCTCTCCACTGTTTTCTGAACATATCCTATGGACTGCTCTCATGGACGAGTACTGTATGGACGCTGATCACACTTGTAAAGAAACTCTATTTGATAGTTGACCATCAAGAGACTAAAGTGGAAATGTTGATCTCCTTACTTTTCTCTTCTCCAGCTCCCTCAAGGCCGTGGCTACGTTGCTTAACTTGTGAACGCGTGTGCATCCTTTCTCTCTTTTCTGACAAAGAATCGGATCATAAAGGGAATCAACAAAGCATGCAGAACACGAAATACACAATCGTACTTATTTTGTCAAGAATGTATATGTAGCAGCCTGAGATAGGTACATAGTAATAAATCAACGATAGTTACTTCGAAATGAACTTCCTGTTTTAATTCGTCGAGTGTTAGTTTCGTAACCATAGTATGGTGTAGTTACGCAAAAGGTACGAGAGATCGAGGATATATTTACTTGCTTCTTTAAATCCCAACCCTTACGCGATAGGTGTAAGTTGATCCGGCATCAATGGAAACTAAGACTTTCATAAAAAAAACATTAAACCTAAAAAGGAAACACTTCAGCCTTAGCTAAGTTAAACCAAAAGAAAAAGAAGGTTAGGAAAAACAAATCGGGGCACACATTGCAACCGAAAGGATTACGTATACTTTTAAGTGTGCAAAGAATCTTTCACAAATTAGTTAACTGGCGTCGTGTTATAAAGAAAACTACCAGGGACATTGAAAACATGGCCTTGGTGTATCGTCAAAGTGAACTGGAGTGAATTTGATATGATGCATGACGTTGGTTAGGTGAAAGTAATGACTCAGTTAAAAATAAAGGTAGGGACGGGACACTAGTTGCTTGGCGACGGGGGAAAGGACAATTGAAAACTGAATTAGAGTCCTAGGCAAAACGTAGGCGAGCGCGCAGTCCTGCGGGACACATTGTCTATTCAGGAACTAGAGAAACAAGCTAGTCCCCCAGGAGTTCTAGTAGGTCGCAGGTTCGCGTCTTGACTATGGCTCTGCTCTTTCAGTTGTCCTTTCGTCCGTCGCCCAAGCAACTAGTTCCCCGCCCTTCACACGGGCACACTACACCGGAAACTCCTAATAGTTGCATTAGAGGTAGGGACAATAAAATATGTAATCAATGAAAAGGGCTAACCAGTGGGTGTCCAATGAGAACTTCCAAAAGCGAGATAAGCACGTGACCATCCCGAATTTCCTCTATAAGATCCGTAATTTCCAGCGGAGGTACGGCCTGTAGGAAATTGAACAGTGGCAAGAAACGTTAGCACTGAAAACTACAATTTGAGCAGCGAGAGGTTTGAGTCCTTTGGTTCACTCATGCCTTTTTAGAGCATGCTAATTTCTTGAACTGATGTTGCAATGAAAACTACTGGATCCTCGGACCAGAAAATGTATTAGCTAAACTCTTAATAATGTGCATTGGTCATGCTTACAGAAAAGTTTCAAACACAAGGTAAAGAAAAAATTAAGCGTCAAAATTATTGGGGATAATTTGTTTTGTCTAAATCGCTTACCTTTGCAAGTTTGGCGTTTATCCATTTTCGAAATGTTTTCTTGTGGATTTCCTCTCTTTCGCCTGTTGGGAAAAAAAAAAACAGAAATAATCAAGACAACATAAACATGCAGTTCATGAAAGCATCATCCGCTTAATAGTATGTTACATCACTTTTTCAAGAGCTAGAGATTGACCTCAAGTAAATGATATTATGTCACTTTCTTATCAGCGTTAGCGTCTAATAATGTAAATTTTCATTGGCAATAATTTGCCAGGCATGTACAGCGGATGTGATATCAGATCTGTTTTCCTTGAGAGACAATGATCAAAGCAAAATCCTGGCGTAATGAGAGCTTAAGGCTGCGATTGTGCTCCACTGGTATCTTTCAACTACCCTAGCTAATGAATCAAGGGAGACCTCTTGGTATAAAAAGTAACATTTTGTCAGCATATTGGCTACGTATATGATGATCATTGCGACTCCAACAGCATAACTTACTTCAGTTAATATAACAGTCAGTCACGCTATCACTACAATATTCAACATAATAGAAGATATAATTATCGAGAAGAATAACGAACTTTGGCGACCAGGCACAAGCGCCCACCCTAAGTTGAAAGAAATGGATCCAAAACTAATGGGCTGGCCAAAACTTCATTTCAACATTAATTTGATTTGCCTTCTCGCAAATTTGATTCTTTTTTCCCAGCTAGTTAATATATTTTCAATATCGGCCACAACTTCTTTAGCTGATGATAACTATTCCCACAACGCGGAAAGAAAAACCGGTAAGGGTCTTGTAATACGCAAATTTTTAAGTTAAAATGCTGATCATCGCAACTATTAAAGTTCCTTGAGCAGTAACGGAAGGAAAACCTGATTTTTTCAGGCCATACTTTCGTTAGTGCTCATATATCAACGTTCGACACAAATTTTTGTTCTTGTACATTAACAAATATGTATATTTTTCATAGAAAAAAAGTCGCTTTGTCGTGCAATGGTTTAGCAATGTTGGTAATAAATGATAGAATATGTACGATTATTTATATACTTGAAATGTGGAAATTGAAATACGGGAGTTCAAGACCAGTTACTTCAATGATACTTGAGCGACTTTAGCAGTTGCAAAGCAAGCCTGAAAAACCTCATGGGCTGGAATTGGAGTCGCACCGGCCATGGCCGTGCTATTGCGCTGCATCATTCTACTATTTTATCTATCAAGTCAACTGGGAGCTGATCCCTTGTGAGGTTGATTTATATCCCGTAAGAGCTGAATGATAGAATACATAAAATTATAATATGTTAGGAAGTTAATGTCAGGCCTGCACGGACTCCCTCAGTGTGGTTTTTGCGGTCGTCTCGCAAAAGGGATACTGTTGAAGGCGCTCTCTGAATGGCTACTCAAACTATGAATATCCTTTGTTAGCATACTAAAACAGTGGATAGCGTTGAACTCGCGCGCTGATTGGCTCGTCAAACTCCGGATATCCTGTGCTATTTACCTCCGAGCAACTCAGGAAAAAATGGCGTCCCGATTTGCATCCGTGACAAGTAAAGAAAAGATCCAAAATTAATTTTTTGTGGTGTATATTATCTCACTGTTTTAGTATATACTAAAACAACTATTCACCTCAGTGTCGGTGGCTAGCGTTGGATATATCCACCGCTAGCCACCTCCACTTCGGTGAATAGTTGTTAACTACTCGCGCGGGGTTTGCGCCCGAAAATATTGTAATCGTTGCAGAAAGAAACGAGTTAAAATCATCTTTTTGTGCTATATTATCTCACTGTTTTAGCACATACTAAAACAACCATATGTATCTTAATTTCCACGTTCAAATATATGAATAATTAACTTCTATTCACCGAATTGGCGGTCGCTAGTAGTAGTGGTAAAAGATCACGGCAGTGCCAAAGAAGTCTGCGAAAGCGCCTTCATCTAATATAAGGAAAACACTTAAGCAGACTACAGTCGTTAACTGTATATCCTCTAATCTTTCACCCCAAGAAGAAATTTTACTGATCCTTGAGGATTTATACCGAAATAGAAAAAAGAAAGAACATGCATAAACAAAGCGGAAGCGAGCCTAGCTCTTGGAAACTATTGCAAGGCTGACTTTTCCACGGTTTTGAAATAAAAATTACATACACAAACAAACTGCGCATAATTTAAGCTTCCTGTCTTAAAGAAAATTGGCCATTGGCTGCAACAGTAAAGAGTTATAATAAAGCTAAGACAATTAAAAACAGATGAATAAGTGAAACTGTACTGCTTTTACCTCTTCCTTTAATGAAAATCATCTTGACTTGCGAAGATGCTCTACTGGAAGTAAAGCTGCCATTCGATTCTGCCATGTTTGTTGTCCAGAGTGGTTTACGTCCAGAATGCTTACATTAATTCCATTTACATCAACGTTTAACCGTGTTTGGCTTTCGAACACAAAATGATCGAAATTTTGTTCAAAAAGAATTTTAAAGGTATTTTCAAATAGACAGAACTGCACTTGCACACACTAGTGCTATAAGAAAAAGACAAAATTGCAAATACAAGCTCCTTAAAATTCGTTAAATTAGTATACCAAGTGATCGACAGTCGCATATCTATCTGGGAAAACCAGGTGGTGTCGATATGTCTATATGCAAACCGTCCTCTAATAAATGACAGCTCGCTTTTAAATTCAGTGTAAATCGTGGGTTTGCTGAATAAATTGACAGGGAAAGAAGCCATTGCCATTTCTGAACAGAGGCGCCATATCGGAAAGTCTTTCACAACATTTAAATGTGTTTCTTTTACCAAACGATGATTAAGATGGTAGGAAAATCAGAAACAAAAAACGTGTCATCTTTTTTTTCCTGTTCCTATCAAATTCTATTTAGTGGCAGTGGCCATGGCGATGCGTTTCTTAAAACAACAGGGAAAAAACCGTTGAGTTTTTATAGCACAATTAGCGCAGCGATGATAAGTTAATGCAGAAGCACATGACCTTGAAGCATGTAACTTACAGTTCTTTCCATAGGAACGAACCTGGGGATTTTATGCCCAAATATGACAAAAATAAGTTCAAAGCTGCACGCGCGGAAAAAATGCACGAGCTACGTTGCATCCAAATAAGGAATTTTTAAGCTCAAAAAATACGAGCTCTGAACGCTTCGAGGTCAGAGCTGATGATGATGATGATGATCATCATCATCATCAGTTATTTTGGTGGTTCACAATAGAGAACGGATTGCAATGTTAATTGATATAGCATGTTCATTTTTGAGACAAGAATTCAAAACAAGGAGTCAGAAAAGACAGAAATTTGCCACGATTTGAAACGTGAAATTAAGAATTTTTGGAAGCGGATACAAGTAACGATCTTGCCAATCTTGCCAATCTTGCCAATTTATACCTGAGAAGTCTAAACGAAGGAAAATTTACGGTTTCTTGAGTTTCAAAAAAGTTGAAATTATTGAAACAGCTGATGCGCTCGCGCGCACAACTTAGATTTTAAATGGCAATTCAATCCCAGCGATCTTTTTCAGGCGCAAAGTTTAATATTACGTCAAGAAATAACTGGAAACCGTTATTTGAAGTGAATTTTAGTAAGAATTCCACTAAAACAATTAGATTATTCGCTTTCGATTTCTATGAGGCCTTCGGCCTCATCAACTATCACCTCATAGAAATCTCGAGCTCATAATCTAATTGTTAATTATAATTATAATTATAATTATAGGCTTGGGCACTAATTGGGGACACTCTACAGAAATCAAATCACGTAGGTTGGTTTTTTGAGGACAGCAGAAAACCGGAGCAGAGTAGAGAACCAACAAACTGCATCCAGATATGACGCAGGACCACATTGGCGGGAGGCGAGTGCTCTCACTAATGCGCCAACCATACTCCGGCAGTGAATAATTGGAACTGATCCTCTTATCAAAGTCAGTTTCTCTTCAGGCTTCATACTTGTGGGATCCACTGAGTTATCGATGCTTTCTTCACCACTATTATCTCATCGATATTAAATCGCCTAGTGCATAAATACTCTAACTAAGCATTGGTGTGTCGCACAATGTAATGCAACTTTGCGATATAGTTTTTTTGTGTTAAGGCTTGGGCTTACTTGCCTGGTCAATCTGCTATCGAACTAATCATTTATTGCCATTTATAATGGCTTCTCATTGGGTTCAGCGGCACTTTAAATATGCAAAATTTATGGTTCAGTGCTTTTATCGCAGATCAAATCTAGTAGGACGTATGAGAAGGGCTATGGGATGAGGATAAATTAAAAAGTTTATCAACTTGAGGATATGTTCTGGGCTATGGATAAGAGTTAAACCATTTCTGATATATGATATGATATGATATGAAATGATGTGCGTAAGGCCTTGAAACAACACAGTACATTATATCGTCATTATAAGGTTGGTAATTTTGTATCGTGCAGAGACAATTGTCTAAGACATGGCATTTACAGAAAATAATAGCTTGAGGGCTCCCCAGTAATGCATACTATTATTTACATAAGATCCGTGTTGTTTGAATCTGTACATGCCAAAAGAAAAGCTATGATTGTCTGAACGGATCACTAGGGACACGGAAATCTCTGTCTTGAATGGTCAAAGTCACCATGGTCGGTGTAGTGTATTTATACAAAAATTTGGTTTTATCAACGGAGTTGATAATGTAAATTGGCCACCGTACAGAGATTCTAAAAGCTGACGTTTCGAGCGTTTAGCCCTTCGTCAGAGCGTAGTGCATTTATAGTATAGCTGTAGTATATTTGTATGCTAGTGATCTCTGCGCGATCGAAATGCTGATAAAGCTGTCCCTCCCCTTCCCTCCAAAAATAGATATCCAACTGTTTACTGATCAACGAGTAAGTCTCTGTGAGATGTCACTTACCGTATTTAATTTGAAGAGCAATAAACATTGCTTTTCGTAGAGCCGAAACTTATTAGAATCGAATACTTTGAGGACTTGATAGCCCCTATGTTTTGTTTTCCAACCCTTGGTGGTTTTTGCAATAAGCATTTCTATCAATGGCTATAAAAGGTAAACTAGAATATGAGGCGGCAAATCAAAATTTTGATCGTTAACTGCAAAACGTTAACAAAAATATTTTCTGAACGACGATGGCCTATTCTTATGACAGGAAAAAAGACTATACAGCAAAAATGTAAGGAGAAAAAACCTTGAATTATATGGCAATTTACTATCTCAAGTTAAAAACACATTAAGGTGTAATCCGCATTTTTCGCAAAGAATAGTGCGCTTAAAAGATAATCACATAGTTATGAATCATAACTCTAGAAAATAAACATCTTGAATAAAGAAGATAATAGCTTGCATGCGATTTGCGGCTAAATACTGATAAAACGGCAATTTCGAGATTCTCACTAATAGAAATGCTGTTGGCATATAGTGTTCATTACATTCAAATCATTGAGAGTTGATTACTGACCAACGGCAAAACATGCATGCTTGAGCAAAACAATGCTATTAAAGTACAAAAGTATGTAAATTACAATCCACTTTACAGGAAATTTACGGTTTCGAGAATAAATTATTGAAATTATTTCGTAGGGAATCTATCTCTTTGATATATTGTAACTTTGTATTAATGGCATCTTGACTTAACACCACTGGAGCAAAAACGTAATCTGCGGTTTGGCAAATTAACGAATGAATAAAATCACTGCAAATTGCGCAAGCTCTTTCACAAGTCGCTGAGACAAACATTTTTCTTCGCATGAAAGAAACCAGTAAGATTTAACAACAGATTTTAGAAGCCGTGCTCTTTTACCTGAGCTAAAATCTGAGAAGGGAAGCAGACCTATTTCCATACCATACTAAGCCAGGATATAGCAAAACAACACAATATAATTTCTTTGCAAGAGATGAGTAGGATCAAAAGGTATTTCGACGACATGCCACACAACTTTGAAAAGCACACATTTAGATACCTGTCCTTTCGCGTATAGTTCTCTGGAAGACTGCAGATTCTCGAGTTTCGCTCTGTCTTTCAAGGGCGGCCATCAGGACCCGAACGGTGGTCCCTTTAACGCGCTTGCGGAACCAACTTCTCCGAACTTTCGAGCTAAGAGTTTTTCCAAAAGTCTATTCAGTTTGCTTGTTACGAGCACATTCCTAGAATTCTCGCTCTACGTTATTTTGCATTTGAAAAGAAACTTGCGAGTTTAAACAAATAAGTTTGAATAACAAAGGCACAAACGGAAAATAAACAATGAGGAAATCAAAAGTGGGGAACCAGCCGCTTCGCATGAACAAAATCAAATTTTCAACTCGTCGACACGTCATCTCCGTTAAGCAGAAGTTCAAATTCTTTCAGTCACGATTTATGCCAATTTTTCAAAGAAGTTTACTAATTCATTAAATTTAAGCTCCACGACGCAGAACACAAACACGAAAAAATCATAGGTTTATTTTGGCGTTTAAGGCCGAGCACCGAGACCTATAACAACAAGTTACACAACCTCTTATCACATCCAAGAAGATATCATATATAGGCCTTTCTTCTGCCCATGGTGCACTTCACCTGACAGTGGCGTAGCGTCCATATAAGCACGTGCGCCCGTGCGTACAGCTCAAATCCGGGATTCTTTATTCCATGGAGGCATTAATTTTTTTTGGTCCTCATAAAATCAGGCCAAGTTTTTTAAATTTCGAATTAAACTGGTGTCTCTGTGTGGGAGTATTTCCAGTATCTTCTCATTAACCCATTCAGGCCTGGCCAAACGGATCCAACATTGTTGGACGCTGTTGAAGAGTGTCGAAAGAGGTGACCAAATGCGGGAGTGAATGCAACATGTTGGATCCAGAATTTTGGACGCAAGGGTCTGTAGCCAAAATCTACCCAGAATCCTTAGAAAACAAACTCTCGCCATGTTGGCGCTTTCAAATTCCTTTTAAAATTCTCAATAAAGTCACTTTCTGTGATAGCAAGAGGACGGGTGTTCCAGAATCTACGAACTGCAACAGAAAATACCCTGTCTCCAAAGGTCTTGCACCATGCAGGTGTGAGGAACCTTGAGAAAGATCCAGGGCGTCACTGCGTTGGGAGTAGCGTCCCGAGGTCTTGACTTCCAAAAGATCCTGCAGATACATTGGCGCCATGCCCCTGAGTAAGAGCTTTGAACACAAGAAGGGCTCTCTGTTCGAAGGGAGATTGCTTAAGCTTTCGTTGCTCAGATATTCAAGACTTTGCTCGTTCACCATTCCGTAGCTTGTACTAATTTGACTGACATCTCCATGGATACCGATAGCCGCAGCGTACGCGGGCGTGCAACATTGTTAAATGTGATGTCCGAACAAATGCAACACTGTTGGTCACACCTTAGAACAAAAGAAACGTTGGATGATGTTGAAGACGATGTTTGATGGAAATCAAACTTCGTTCAACAAGTTCCAACATCATACAACATGGTGGCCAAACGAGTGCAACATGCTCGATTCAACAATGTTGGATGATGTTACACTAACATGTTCAGTGGACCCGTTTGGCCAGGACTTAAGGGCAAGAAACGTAATAGTGGACGAAAGCACAGTCGAAGTCCCTACACCGGCAGTGTCAGTCTTCAGTATCACCAATCCTTCAGTTCCCGGTTATTTTTAAGGATATGTTATGTGATGATGATGATGATG
>NW_027179716.1:212500-220000 GCF_036669935.1 Montipora foliosa | reverse complement strand
TTCAAGGGGCTTATATTTGGAGGGGCTTATATTATTCAGAGTTGCTTATCTACAGAGAATTTGCATTTGCAAATCGATTGGGCTAGCCTTATAGTTGAAAGTAAATTTCAACTATAAGGGCAGTCTAAGTATGTCAAGCTCCTGGGGGGCTTATATTTGGAGGGACGATTTAACGGAGGAGTTTTTGCGTTACTGCTTTGGAGGACTTACAATTGGAGGGGTTTATTTTCGGAATTTTATGGTATATATTTTGGCAGAGTAGAAAACACTGATACCTGGTCCATGGACTAACCCAACAGACTACCAAAACGGACTACCCCAAAAATACTATTTCAAGTGAGTACTATTGGTTGTAAGCAGCGTCAAAATTAGTGCTAAACCTAAGCATCCATTTTAAACAGCATTGGCCAACAGTATTTAAGTCTAACTACACATTTTAAAAAGGTTAGCTTTCAATAATTGTTTTGATGGGCGATTACTTCATGTAAGAGCATTGCGTGAAATTCAAGTGACTTGCATATGTTTGTAAAATCTTGCAAACAAGTTATATAAATGTCAATTTGATTTGTGCATAAACCTAAAACTCAGGCTTGCTTAACCTGGAAACCAAGATACATGCACTGCATTCAAAATGTCTCGTTTACATGGCAGGAAATAATTATTTTGAAAGCCATGATTTTCATACATGGTTTGTATTTATTTCGTGTTATAAAATAATGTTAAAGCATCCCTTTACATGTATGATCACAATATCTTGTGACCTTCTGTCATTTGCAGTCTATTTCTTTTATGGCCCTCCCTTTTGAAGGACTCAAAACACTATGACCCTGCCCTGTTTTCCACCCCCTCCCCCCTGCTAATTTCTGACAAGTCCCGAATTAGCTATTGTAATTCAAACACCCAACTGATTTTATGAAAGAAAACTAGGAGACGGCTGTTTGCAGTTGTTGAAGCAATTTAGATCCAACATTGAGGAAAGTCATGTTATGTTATCATACTAGACAACTCTAAGTCAGCAGAAGGTAATTTAATGTTTGGCTGGTCAAATGTAATATTATGCAATGATTCTGTAATGACAAAATTTCTGCTTGATTATTTTGTTTTATACATGTACGTAAAAATAATGATAATGATAATAATAATAATAATAATAATAATAATAATAATAATAATAAATATAATAATAATTATTATTATTATGGTTATCACTACACACACAGCAGCTGTAATCTGCAGGAGTTTTCCTTGAAGCCAAGTCACAACCAGTAACCTTCCTTAAGATTCTTGTAGACTGCTAGCAGTCCCTTCTGAGTTCGTTGAACCTCCTGCTTTGGTCACGCACGGGGGCCCGAGGGGAGAATGGTGCTAGAGAGAGAGATAGGGACCGCACAATCTTCTGTAACTGACATGTTCAGATTCTAGTGAAACACTAAACAGCATGGGAATAATTATGTGCATGTCGATTTTAATCAACTATTTCAAAAGGAAACCGCAGAAAAACTAATGCATTTAATTCAATTTAATGTTGAAGTGTTTTGGCAAGTTTCAACGGTGTGATTTTATCTACAACTATTAGGTACAAATTCTTGTTAAGAACGGACGACTCATCATCTATCATCAAATAAATCAGAAGATACAGCTTGTTCTGTTGAAAAGATGACTCAATAATAAGCCATGTCCTTCAACAAATTCCCCTTGTTATCGAAGGCAACAACCCATAGATAATCGTTTGACCGAATCTGGTCTTCATTGATGCTGCAACAAGGAACTATTACCACGATTGATGCGTTTGATTTGGGTCACTTATATCCTTTAAGATTACAAAGCTCTTATATACATGTACTATAATGATCTTGCCAAGACCAGTTGGTAGAACAGCCATAGCATACTTCCCCGATAGGAGATCTTCAACTGCAAGTTTCTGTTCTTGTTTGGGTTCAATGTGTTAGTCATTTGAAGGGATAAATGATCGAAACTGTGAAAGCCATATCGTGCTTCTCTTTTCCCAGGGAAAATCGAAGAAAGATTGGTGTCACAATTAAGACAAGAAATAATTAACTCGTCAAAAAAATCTGACAGCAGCCCATTGTTAACGGACGAATTCGAATTTCCCACTGCTGGGGCAACGGGAGATTCTGAACGCATCAGTTACAGAAGATCGTGCAGTCCCTATATCTCTCTCTATCACCTTTCTCCCCTCGGCTTGCTTGCATAACCAAAGCGGGCAGTTCAACTAACTCAGAAGGAACTGCGAGCAGTCTAAGATTCTTGTCGTACCAAGAAGAACAGACTTCTGCAAGTAATCTAAGCCAATACTTACTCCCATTTTTTCAAGGCTTGATTTTAAAGCTTCTGGGCTTGTCCCCAGAGCACCAATCTCACTTGGAATAACCTTTAATGTTCCAAATTCTCCTAATTTCCCTTGCCAGGTTGTGATCCTTTTCAAACTTCTCCTCTTGACATTGCTCCACTCTAGCATCTTCTTCGAAAGAAAAATCATTTATTTGTTCGTCTGTATCATAAAATCCCACAAGATCTTTCAATTAACATTTTCTACACGGAAAACACTTTCTGGGTTGTGTTCAAATCCTTGTGCTCTACAGAGGTCCCAGTGGATAGCTTTTCCTATGTGTTATAATGTCTCATTCTGTACTCTCTCTGCACCAGTTTACTACATCCAGTGCATTATTATTTTTAATTATTGTAATCATAATTTATCATATAATTTATTATAATAAAAGTAATTTATTTTAATTTAAGGTCAGCCAAAAGGCAGGAGTTATGCATCTGTTCAATAAAGTTACTGAATTTCATAACCTTCCTTAAGATTCATTCAGTGAAAACTCCTGTAAAATGACATAAGTTTGTGTTATTTTATCACTGCCTGTGCATATAGTAAGTGATTCTCCAAATTAATGACAAGAAAAGTCAATTTTATTTTAAGGAGAAATTCATGTGAATTTATTCCCTTGACTCTGTGATTGCCATGATCTGAAAGCTAGTTTGACCTTATAGTGGATGTTAATTGTTATCACACATGCATGATTAAGTTTGAAATTCCAGGGAGTGTATTGCTTTTGGTTATACAACAAAGATGATGAACTATTGCTGATTCAAATGAATTGTTTGGTTTTTGGGACTTTTAAACTGTTTCATGTGTTGCTTAAAGTGGTACTACAACCAAAAAAAAAAATTCTTTTTTTCCTTTGGATTTCAAAACTATGTTAACTAAACACTACCCTGCGAGCAGAGCCTCCTTTTGTCCTTTTCTTTACTGAGGAGGAGAAAAGTAGGCTCTGCCCGAATCGCGTCAACTCTTTGAAGCCGCCGTAGCCTGAACTTCTGGACTAGTCAATCTTGTTTTCTCTCGTCAAACCGGTTTTTCCAGTGCGAGCGTCCGTTTTTTGCCAAAACCGATGGTTATAATTGAGCTCGATGTACCATGAAAAACCAAGATGGCGGCGAGATCTGGCATAGTAGGCTTGGGTTCGAGACTGTATCCTGGCAACATGCAGCTCATATTCAATAAAGATCTTACTCGATTCATGCGGAGCCTTTTTCAAGAACGCCAAAATCGAGCAAGCAAAAGAAAGGCTCTGCTAGCAGGGTGACTAAACACTAACTGACCCAAGTTTTAAGTTCTGATTTTAAAAAGACACCTGTTTATTTTAACTGGAATTTCTTATTTATTGGTCCGCCATTACTAACTTTAAAATCTTGAGAGAGCTGGGTCGAGGAGAAAATGACGTCAAAGACTCACTGGTTTAAGAATGCAATGCGTGTGTACGCGGCCAAATTAATATGCAGCACGGGAGTTTCGGACTTTCAGACTTTTAAACCCGTGTTTTGCATATATAATAAATTGCGTTTACACGCTGAAATTTTAAGCTAGTGAGTAAATGACGTCATTTTCTCTAGATCCAACCCTCTGAGGTTCAATCGGCCAGTTTTGAACGTGAGTAATGGTGGACCGTGAAATCCAAAACTTACACTCAAAACAAAGAGCCTTTGGATAAAACTCAAAGCGCAAAATTTTGCCAGTTAGGTGTCAAGCAAACACGCTTTCAAAATCTCAAGAAAAAAAGGAAATGATTTTTTGATCATAGTACCACTTTAACCTTTTGTATGATCAATATTATGATTTCACACAGCCGGAAAACAACAGTTTTGAATGGAAGTTAATCCGTGTTGTCTTTACAGTGTAAGACTTGTTTTATCTTTTATGCTAGCGCATCTTCTTTTTTTCTCTTTAGAGTCATCCTGTTTATGCATATCATCTGCTGATTCTCACATGAAGAATCCTTTCTTAAGCTGTCAGCTTTTCAGTCATGACAGACAAAGCTGATAAACAGCTGTTTCTGCCTGAGGATGCACCATCAGAACTGTCTAAAAACCCTGATAATGGTGAAAAGCCTGAGGGAGAGTGGGGATGGGTGGTGTGTTGTGGTACCTTTTTAGTGAACTTCATTGTGTTTGGAATTCATAACTCATTTGGTGTTATCTATGAATACCTTGTGAATGAGCTCCATTTGGGAGAGGCTGAGACAGGTATGAATCATTAATTTTCTTGGGTGGGGGGGGGGGGGGATATTATGTGCTCAAGGGAAGCCAATCCCTCTCCCCTCAGAGTGGGATTCTAAACTTGCCCCATACATTTATGAGGGATGGATACCATCATGACTGAATCTGGTTAGGGAGCCTAGGAAAACATGTTTGTGTAATTGACCACAGACAAAAAATAGTTAAATTAATTTTTACACAAGATGTCAGGACATTTGACCTAATGAAGTCACAAATCATTTCTTTCAGTCCAAATACAATTGCATTAATTGGAGCCCGGGGTGCATACATCTTTAGTGTCTAGGGATTTGTCTCCCTTGGCCTGTTAAGTCATAAGACAGCATCTACCACTCTCTTAGGAATTAGAGGTTACGTCCATATACGAACAGCGTATACGTAATCGTCGATTAGGATGGCGACTTCCCCAAATGTTTCAGGTCATTGTATTTTAAAATATACCATAACAAGATCGTCTAGCAGCATTCACTTACTTCCAGAAATGCTCGTAATTAGATGCACGCCCAGAATCACGGGAGCTGTCGATCGCTCCAGAAAGACATCGATTGCGTTGTTACTGTAGTCACAATTCCCAACAAAAAAACTTACCTTTGTCATCGTCTGTGAACTTCAAAGCGAAGCTGGCCGAATGATTTGTACATTGAAGAACATTTTTGATGGCTGACCACTAACCTCTATGTAAATAGCCGTTTAGACCTCTTGTAGGCTTTTGAGAATAACAGAGCCTTTTTCATTAAATCTCTGTGAATCAAGCCTTCCTTGGGCTTCCTCTGTCATGTCATGCAACGTTTGTACACGTGACAGAGTGGTCGTCAGTTTCAATCACGCAACGACTAAAATTGCTAACTCAGACTACAGTTTTTTGGTTGACGACCTAACACTTCAGACCTGCCAACTCTCACGGTTCTGCCGTGAGTCTCACGATTTTTTGTCATTTCTCACGGTCTCACGACAAGGCTCCTCAATTTCACGGGTTTTGGGAAAGATCATTTTGAAATGATTTAAGTTGTTGAATCAGAATAAAAATGGGAAATTAACGAGGAATGCTTGTGCCATAAATTGAAATTATTAGAATCATCAAAGAAAGCTGCATCTTCTTGCAACAGGGAACACAAATCAAACATTTAAATAAACTGTTAATGACTTTCCTCGATGGAAAAGGGGTTTGTTTAATCTTGATCGGGAAAAAAATAGAATCTCACTATTTTTTATAGAATCTCCAGATTTTTTCTCATGGGTCTCCAGATTTTCCTTTATCAGGGGTTGGCAGGTCTGTAACATTCGTGCCTTACATATGTGTTGACCAGCCCCGGGTTGCCCGAAGCATGGTTAGCGCTAACCAGCCTTAAATACCATGGAAACCTATAGGTTTTGATACCTCTTAACCAACGGTTAGCGCTAACCAGGCTTCGAGCAACCGGCCCCAGATGTCAAAGACAAAAACGGGCGCGCTGATTCCGCAGTCAAATTCGTCAGCTTTTGACCCTGCTCCAGTTTTCCAGATAACTTTACCACTTAAAAATAGTCATGGTCCTAATTTTATAATAAGGTCAATGCGGTTTAATGGCCCATGCAGATACCCGAACCGTTTCTCGTTTGGAATAAATCCTAAACTGGCAATAGGACCCAACAGCCCCAAAATCCGGATAGGTAGCTTTCAAGCGCGTACCTATACATGGTTAGCTTTCAGTTTTTGTGGTGCGCGTCTATAGTTATTGGTGTTAAACTATACGTCGCGTTGTAGGTTGTCCGGCAAAAAACTCCCCGTCCACCGTGCGACTTTGTCATGCCACCCAGACAAGCAAATTACCTCTCATTAGGTGTGACAAAATCCTATAGGATATAACAATACCGCTAACTCTCTGCTTCGAGCAACCCGGCCAACCGTGAGAACTTCTTGTTAATTTGTTTAATATCTCATTCATTTGTTAGCTTGGGTGGGTGCCATGGCTGCTTCTCTGAACTTCCTCTGTGGACCTCTATCCAGTATTTTGTGTGATCGGTTTGGCTGTCGCAAGGTTGCTTTGATTGGCGCCGTTCTGTCAGTCAGTGGACTGTTTCTCACGTCATTTGTCACTGACCTGCATTACATGTACATCACTTACGGACTACTCTGGGGGGTAGGGTCGAGCTTTTCGTTTGTACCTTCGATTGTCATCCTGGGTGATTACTTCGACAAGAGACTGGCTTTAGCGAATGGAGTAGGCACTAGCGGAAGTGGAGTTGGTTCATTAATAGCCTCGCCCACTATCAACTACTCTCTGCGAACCATTGGTTGGAAGAATTCTCTTCGCATACTCAGTGGTGTGGCAGCGTTCCTTGCTGTAGCGTGCTTTCTTTATAGGCCATTAAGAAATGCAAAGCGTGGCAGTAATCACGTAACAAGGCGGTGTAGCAGATTGTGTGACGTTTCCATCTGGAAAAATGGAACCTATTTAACATGGGTCTTAACGATAGGATTTTTTCAGTTTGGATATCCAGTCCCTTTTGTTCATCTGGTAAGTTTCTACGTGACATGTTTTGCTGTTCATAAAGCGAAATGCGACGTTCCTATCACAAAGGGGAGGTAGACTCCAGAAGGCAATCCCTTCCAAATTCCTGCCCACCACCACGCGTCTCCTACTTGTCCTTAGTTCTAAGTTGACCCGATAAAGATGCGGTGGAATTTTGTGCAGTATATTCAGGTTTCGAAACCCCGGCTGGCTCGATATTCACTCTGAGAAATTGGACCAGCATTAAAGCACTCTATCGAAACAAAAAAAGCATAGTGACACACTATAACACCAACCCGGTGTGGCCAACCCCTCACGCATACGCACAAACGTAAAGAGAAACAAAAAAAAGCAAGGTGACACACCACAGTCAGATAGATAGTGTTGTTTTCGCGAAACACATGAGACGTCCTATTCTTGGGTTTCACTC
>NW_027179716.1:190000-207500 GCF_036669935.1 Montipora foliosa | reverse complement strand
AAGTGTTCGCGAGAGTTGTGTTTTGAAGGGTGGGCCACCAATGGTAAAAATCCTTCACAGCTTTCGCTATCGTTTCTTGTCTCTTAGCTGCTTGCATAGCTCACGCGCACAGTAATATTGCAAGCTATGCAGGCTGGACGACGTAAGGAATTCGTTCACTTATCGCAATCGTTTTTGTCCCTTCGATAATGATCGACTATCTGACTTAGTTGAGACCTTATGGGCCACTTTTCTCATAAGTGATACAGGTAAAAGCTTACATTTGGCTCAGACTGATGTCATCATTGAAAGCACTCAATTGAACGTGTAGGATAGTGCGCTTAAATCCCGTCCGTATTAGAATCAGTTTTTTGCTTACTCATTGCTGTATTAATTCGTTTATGGTTGTTACGTAATTTTGGTGCTGGAGGTAATTTTGCTTTCGTTTTAGTTCTGCGCACTATAAAATCGCCCCGAACTATATAGGGAAAAATATGTAGTGACATGTTTAATTAAACTGGGTTTAACAAAATGAAACTCAGTCGCAGAAAAAGGAATAACTGGCTTTTACATGAAATTCAGGTGATTTTCAATACATGCTTTGATCTGTGCTAAATTTGTGGTCGACAAAAGTCAGTATACATGATTTAAAAAGAAGACACTTTGAAACCGTGTTTAAAACATGTTTAAGCGGTTTGGTGTAAATGGGGTATTAGTCTTGATCTTGCATCAATGAATGTGATGCCTGGTCCTGTTGATGCTATTGCTGTATTTCATAATCACTTCAGTCTGTGATGAGAAAGGTGACAAAAACTGGCCGACCTTATTGTATTGATAATATGCAGAGCATTTAGCCCAGGAATGATCATTCAGACGTGGTTGTGGGCTCAATAGGAAGATAGAACTTCCTCTTTCGCCATTCCTCAGTTGGTTTACAAATGTATCATGATCTGCAATAATGTTGTTTCAACAACTAGCCTTCACACAGGCTCTACGTGCGCGCGGTCAACAATCAATCCTGTTTCCCAGCTGTTGACCGACTTAACCGCTCGGAGAGCCTGTGTGAAGGCTATGTCAAGCATACTCGTAAGCTTAGCTAACCTTGTATCATAAAACTGTCTCCCTATCTATTACTAGCAGCAGATCCCTTATTCGTATGCCACCAGGAATTTCACTTCCCTTCACTTCACAGTCTTCATGTAATATAGGTTGGGTCTCGACATCTTTTAATCCCAACTCCGATGTACTACTACTGCACTCGCTTGAGCCGCGTGTAGGCTCTCTATTCCTTGTAAGAATGGCGTTTCTGTGCTTTCTGCTCATGTAGCCAACACCAAAAACCAACAAAGCAGAAAGTATAGCAACAGTACCAGAAACATAAAATGCTTCATTATACGAGCCAAGTCCTTCATGCAACCAACCTTGGAAAAAGAACAAGTTTTTCAAAGTTAATAATCGTGGTGACCGTCCTTCAGGCGCTTTTGGGGGGAACCTCAAACCAACGACCTTCAGACTACTAGTAGATAAAGACAACAATTTTCAGCGGTTGATTCAATTGCGTCTACAAAATTCAAACTCGATTTTTTTAGCTGCAAGGTCATTGCCATCAAAGGAAAATAAAATGGAAGGAAAAAAAAAGAAATCGTCAGTGTCGCTCCAAAATCTTAACCACAGGTCGCCAAAATGTCAAATGCAAAACTAATAATTATCCCTTCTGCAACCAGAATGAATGGAGGTGTTGATTCTTCGTTCTTTTTACAGAAGGTTCTGTAAATCGAAAGCAGTGAAAATGAAAACATTTAGCAATAATTTGATATAATCCTATAACAGACATCCCTTTACAATCCTAAAGAAATTTTTCAGGAACTTGCAATAAATATCTTTAAAGTGCTACTATGACCAAAAAAAAAATTTCTTTGGATTTCAAAACTATGTTAACTAAACAGTAACTGATCGAAGTTTTAAGCCTTGATTTCAAAAAGACACCCGTTTATTGTAACTGGAATTTTCCTATTTAATGGTCCGCCATTACTAACTTTAAAATCTTGAGAGAGCTGGATTGAGGAGAAAATGACGTCAAAGACTCAATAGTTTAAAGGGGCTAGGTCACGCTATTTTAGGTAATTTTGTTCAATTTTGTTAATTATGAGCTCTAAACGTCAAATTGGCAGAGCAATAGTCTTTCATTTGCAAAATCAAGGCCACATAACTACTGAGAATGATTTTCCAGCTGTGTAAATGACATTTTGAAGGGTGGGCCGACGTTTTTCAAATTTACCGAAATCGATCCATTTCAATCCTCTCCAGTTTTGTCCATCCATGTCCCTTCTTGGCTTCCCGGTGTTTTGTTAGAGTTCTTCTATAGTTTTGAACAGTTATTTTGATATTTTAGTTAATTCTACGACCATTCGATTAGTGCTGCAATTGCCTAAAATTGCCTAAAATTGCGTGACCTAGCTCCTTTAAGAATGCAATGCATGTGTATGCGGCCGAATTAATATGCAGCACGGAGTTTCGAGCTTTCAGACTTTTTAAACCCATGCTTTGCATATATAATGCATATATTAAGCTAGTGAGTAAATGACGTCACTTTTCCCTGATCCAACCCTCTGATGTCTATTCGGTCAGTTTGGAACGTGAGTAATGGCGGACCGTAAAAAACAAAACTTACACTTAAAGTAAATAGCCTTTGGAAGAAAATCAAAGCTTAAAATTTTGGCACTCGAGTGTTGAGCAATCACACTTTCAAAATCTGAAGAAAAAAAAAAAGAAGTTATTTTTTGATCATAATAGCACTTGAACGTCACCGCTGTCAGATTTATTTTAGCAAAGTCGTGACTAGCATAAGTACTCCCAAATGCAGGATTTTATGTGACTTAAGCATAAGCTTTTACGTCCAACTCGACATGTGTCTAGTCGTCCTCATAACGAACAGGTCGCGTGGGTAAAGAACGAGGAGCAAAACTGCTCATAACAGTACCTGTTATTTTAAAAGAATTAAGATCACCACCGCCTTAGCAGTGACTACTACGAACCAAATTGCTCAGAAACAAATTGTTCAAAGCGCAGTTAGTGGCTGAGATAACTACCGTCTCCGGAAATCTTGGTTGAAGTAAAATGGAATCATCCGTCTTGGTTCACTCCGACTGGAATATTTGGACAACCGGCGTTGACGCCTAAACCCAATCCTCCGATCAACTAATACCCCCATCCCCTGCCCCTCCCCAGAATGGATTCCATAGACCTTATTCATAAATGGCGGTCACATTTTTAATTCTTTTGTACACGTGCAAATTAGCCTACCAAGCCTCATTTTAGAGCAAGAATTCTTTTCAATTCACTGTAGGGTATCGAGGCTTGGTAGGCTAATTTGCACTTCGACAAAAGAATTATAAATTGACCGCCACTTATGAATAAGGTCTATACAGCGCTCCCTTCAACTGAAGCAATCAATCAACAATTTTACATTGACTGCAAAAATTCTCGCGCGCTCATTGGCTAATTTTTATTGTCAATAAGAGGACAGACACACAAATTTATAATTTATGCAATAATGATGCAATATTGCTCGCGTCAGATTGAAGTTTCTCGCATTTTTGTCTCGCGTTCTTCTTGTGTTTTGCCTTAATTTTGACCCCTCTGCCACAGCTACTTTGACAATGTTATGACGAAATTCATGATCAATAACAGAACAGACGCATGAAAAACTGACATCAATTTGTTAAATAGTTTACCTGCAAGTGGGGGACCCAAGCTCAAAGGAATCGCCAAAGTTCCAAACATGTTTCCAACCGCTTGTGACAGCTTTTCGTGTCCAACAACATCGGCAGTGACGACTGCAACTTGTCCAACAAAACAGCCATCAAAGAAACCAAACATTACTGCACATCCGACCAGACCAGGGTAGTTCCTTGCTAGTGGAAACATGGCAGTTATCACTCCGATAGAAAGAACAGCAAACTGATACAAGTAAAGCCTGTTGACATATCGCATGTCAGATAACTTGCCAAACAATACACGACCAACTGTTGAGGTAATTGAGAGAAACCCAATCAACCAGGCTCCTTTAGATTTTGGAATTCCTAAGTCTTCCGCAAATTTTACCTGCAGAGAAAAGTAATAGTACCGTCACCGATTCATTTTCCTTAGATTTATATTACGAAAGGGAAAGCAACCCGAATAACTAGAACGACTACAAGAAACCCATAAATTGGAAACACGCGCGGTTTCAAGAATAGTACAATTTAATGTTGGAACCGTGACATTTAGACAATGCCAGCAATAATACAGTTATGTCTTTTAGAAAGCCTTCATATTACCAAATTTCGCCGGCATACAGTTCAACAGCATGGCACTTTAATTGTGAGTTTAGAAATGGAGATAAACTGGAGACAAAGGAAAGGAACTTTATTGAAGCGTCTAGTCTTCTAGCGCTGGAGCACTAATTGCAGTGTAATTGGGACACTGTAGACTGAAATCAACAAATCAACGCAAATCAAATCAAATGTGGGTTTTTGAGGAGAAGGGAAAACCGTAGTACCCGGAGAAAAACCTCTCGGTGCAGAGTAGAGAACCAAATGAAGGTATACTTGGCGTCATCCTGAATATAATTAAAGTTTCCAGTTTTAAAACATGCTTCGTCATCATCATCATTGTCATTACTTTTAAAGACGGTGTTTCGGCAGAAACTTCTGCTTTCTTCAGTGTAAATGATGCAAATCTGAATATAAATATCTGATAAATATTAATGAGTAAAAATAAAACATATAGAAAAGAATGTATAAAGCGTGTTAAAATCAACAAAAACCATTTTTTAAGCCTTGTTTTTAACCAGCCCAGTTGCCATAGCAACAGCACAAGCCTTAGCCAAACGTCTACAATAAACCCTCGTGTGGTTAACTTTGACTTTTGCAAAAAACGGACGTACAATCATAAATATGTAAAAAATAATGGTGAATTAGGCATAGGTACTTGAAAACTGTGCTCGGCCACCAAATGTAACTTACCAAATGAACAAAAGGAATAAGATATCCAAACTGGAACAAAGCGACGGTTGTTACCCATAAGACGTAGGCTTTATTCTTCCATACTGATGTGTCGAATAGCTTAGTGTGCTCTTTTCGGTCCGCATCATCGATTTCTCTGGGTTTAAACAGCAAAGCAGCCATCCATAAGATACCCGCGAACCCACTTAGAATACGCATTGAGCTTTTCCAACCAACTGTCTGCAGTAAGAAGTTTATGACGGGACCGGCGACAAGCGATCCAACCCCACTTCCAGAGGTAGCAATGCCATTGGCCAAGGCTAATCGTTTCTTAAAATACTGTCCCAGAACAACGATTGATGAAACAAACGATAGACTGGAACCTACTCCCCAGACCACTCCATACGTGACGTACATTTTGGAAACTTCCTGCACGAAGGATGTCAGCAGTAGTCCCAAAACAGAAAAGAAAGCCCCAGCAAAGGAAACCACTCGACACCCAAAACGATCACACAACGCACTTGTTATGGGACCAAAAAAGAAATTTAAGCCCATTGCCATGGCACCAACCCATGCTGCCAACAAACATGAAAAGTAAAGCTTTTGATATGTGCGGTATATACATGTAAATCTATTTCCGTAACTGGCGACTTAAGCTAGTTAGTAAGCAGAAGAGCTGTGCCTATCTGTTATCACAAATGTCTGGGTTACCTGCACCAGTTTTGAAAAGCACAACACGAATATTTTCAGTGTTTAAATTCAGTTCGTAGTAATTTGATATCTTTGCACACTCTCTGCGAACGACCAATTCTCTGTTAGTGTCCATTCAGGAAAAGTTAATGACACGAAATGGATAGCACTCTACAATCGAAGTGAAACGATGATTCAGAACTAATGTGGCCTTCCCTTGACACGTAACTTAGGTTGATTTATTCCATAAAATAAATTAATAATTTATTGGTTAAATAATGAAATATGCTCTTGGGATTCCCTGTGATGTTAGCTGCGGGAGGGAAACGTTGTGTAATAACTTCACAGCCTCTTTGTTGAGATCCTTTCAATATAGGCAAGTCCATACGAAGCTGGCGACGGTGAAGCTCGCACAGACGCAGACGCCTACAGACGGATTTTTCCCGCGTTGCTAAGGAAGTGAAATTTTACTTCCGGTGACTAACGTCATCATATCATGAGCTGACAAGAAAACCCACTCACAAGCAAAAGTCGCCACACGAACTGTTGTTTCCATCGAAGGTTTTTTCTCGCCTTTCCTCGCGGTCGTTCTCAGAAAAACTGCGCATGCGTAAACGAACTGACTTCCGGTTTGAGAAAAAGCTAAATTTCCGGTGGTCTTTATATTGAATTACTTTTTTTTTACATGGCACGTTTCACCCCCAAATACAGAATATAGCGAAGCATTGATTTTTTCAAATCATCTTTTTTCAAAAATGTATGGGTATTTCAGTATCATTTATGTCTTTAAAAAGAACATTTTTGAAAATAAAAAGAAAACCATCTTGGCTGGATGCAAAAATGAATACAAATTATCAAACCACCGATTAAGTACCCAAATTGCGTAGCATGGAGACAAATTTACAGTTTTCTTTTATTAGTCACGTGACCATGGGCGTGGCATGATGACGCCATATTTAGGGTCATTGGCTTACAAAAGTTGGAAAATGACCAAAATAATGCCAAATTCTCTCAAATTACTTAACCATTACATCCTTATCAACGCACCCCAAAAAATACGTTAAGAGAGTGAGGCATTTACGTCAAGTTCACAACTCAAGCTTTGTTCATTGTTATATCGAGCTGAAAATATCTTCAATGCCTTCGGAGGCGTATATGATAGCATTGATTTCATTTGCATTGTAAATAGTGGCTTTCAATAAGAGGACCCTAAAACCCCGAGGGTCGCACCACTGCCTTGGTCGGCGATACACGTTTCCCGGTTTTTCCACCTGCTGGTCTAGTGTTTTTCGTGTCTGGCTCTGGTGAATTGATCTTCCCTTTATGATAGAGTTAATGTATAAGTATTTTTTTTTTTCATCATTAACAAAGCGAAATAAATGGCACGGTGGCTTCGCTGGTCCGCAACCCAGAAATCATCAAGCCTGAGTGTCCGGTTGAGTAGTGGAGGCAAAAGATGCCATGTTGCCAGGCTACGATGGATTCCTATGAGGTCGTGTAGTTTAGGCTGTAAGAAGAACCTACTACTGTTTCTAAAAATAACTTTTGTCAAATTCATAAATCCTTGCCTTTGCCTATATATCTGTCTCTTTATTTTCGCCAGTGTACGGTGATGGCACCTAATATTAATTTTATAGCAAACTTTTCCCCGTAGGCTGAATTGATTTGTTTGCAATTTAAATAAATAAATAAGTAACAAAAGTATACCCCCCAATTTACACCCGTGCGCTTTACAACTATATTTATTTGAAAGCAGCGTATCAAAGTACACCGAAGCTTCTGATCTTTGAACCACTCGTTATTTACACGGATTCTTTGATCATGATGTGGAGACAAGTACAATATCCCGTTAAAACTGTCACATGCAAGCATATATTAAAACATAATTTCTGCATTCGCCTTTTTTTCATATTTGTTCAAAAAATTCTTGGAAGAAGCGGAGTTATTAGTTGCGTTAATTCACTTTAAAAATTATATTGAAGGCCGGGACACACTAGGCGACAAGTCGCAGCGACATGTCTCTGCGACAAGTTGCTCCATGTGTACTACTTGCAAAACAAGTCGCTGCGACACGACGACTGTTCGGTGCACACCCAGTGATCTCGTATTAGGGGGAATGTGATTGGTTCATTTATATTTTGTCGCAGCGACGGTGCGACAACGCTGCTTTCGCTAATTTTGTCGCTGATGATAAGTCGCACGAATTCAAACTGGTTTGAATTCATGCGACTGATCGCGGCGACAAAATCCTACCGCAGCAACAATGATTTTCATGAAATTAACCGTGTCACACGAGGCGAATTGTCGCAGCGACTTATCGCCTAGTGTGTCCCGGCCTTAACGCATGATGTGGTAAAAGCTTATCTAATGCTTACTCACCATTCTCGGAACCGATTGATAGGTATCTGATTAATAAGTAATGTGAATGACGTTGAATATTTTATTCCCCAAAAAAAAGGCTAAAGGGAAAAAAAAAGAAGAAATGACTGCGCTTAAAAGCCCCGACAATTACATGGCGTGACGCTAGAGCAAATGGTCCAGCAATTTCGCCTTTGTGTGTGACATTTCTTCTGCGTTTTACGATGGAGTTGCGGCAAGAGTGCATAGGTGATGTAATCTTGGTTTCGGCCTCTATTCTTAATTATTCGACACATTTGTTAGCTTTAAATTTGTTCAGGCAACTTGAACGTATGCAAATTATTTCGGAAGTGAGAGGCAAGCTTTGACATACCAGTTTGCATTTCTCCTAGATTCAGATCGTCTAGTAGACTAACGTATAAAACACCAAATGAGTTATGGATGCCGAAGACCACAAAATTCACGATGAAAGTGCCACAGCACACGATCCACCCATAGCCTCCATCCGCCTTGAACTTTCTCTTGCCAAGATCAACTTTTGGCATCCGGGTATTGAGCCTCATTTCGTACCGATGTCTCGATGTTAGCGACAAGATCTCCCTCAAGTTAAACTCAAATCGCGGGTGGTTATAAATGCATTGCTTACGTTTTGGTTTACGTGCACGTGATGTGTTCTATCACGAATCTGCTTTAGCGCGCCCAACTTATCCTAACAAGTTTCGTCTCAGAGGAACGGTGCCGACTTCCTTGTTGCCAAGGATACAAAGGAGTAATTGATTAGGAGAGAAAAGAAAACACTTGATCAAAGTCACCGGAAGAAAATGAGTGTGTTTAAGTTCTTCCGCATTGTGCGCTCATGTTTTTTTTCACCAATTATTTTATTAACATATTCCAAATGATATTTTTGTTTTATATTTAATCGAATGATTATACCAGGACGGATTTTTCGCTATAGCCTAGTATCTTTATGTCCAGAATTGAGTTGTTTATCCACAATTACAATTTAATTTGACCTTGTCTAAGCTAATCGAGAACAGGCGTACATTATCAGCTGAAAGATGTATGAAGGGGTAGTTTCTAAAGAAACTGTGGTGCTGCGTCGGTGGGGAAGTAGTATACAAAAATTTGGTTTTATCAACGGAGTTGATAATGTAAATTGGCCACCGTACAGAGATTCTAAAAGCTGACGTTTCGAGCGTTAGCCCTTCGTCAGAGCGATTCGCTCTGACGAAGGGCTAACGCTCGAAACGTCAGCTTTTAGAATCTCTGTACGGTGGCCAATTTACATTATCAACTCCGTTGATAAAACCAAATAGGATTCGCTCTGACGAAGGGCTAACGCTCGAAACGTCAGCTTTTAGAATCTCTGTACGGTGGCCAATTTACATTATCAACTCCGTTGATAAAACCAAATTTTTGAAAGATGTATGGATCGTTTTCACGTGACGTCATCATTTTCTAAAATCCAAGAAAGTTTTTATCCTCATCAGGCATAAGAGGCGGTAAATTTGTATCCATTTGCAATTTTAAAGCTCAATAGCGTGCTGCGTTTGGAAACCAGAGCATTTTGAATTTCTGAGTTATAGCGGTGCGTGACACGAGGCGACGATCGAGTTTATTGAGAAATGTATATTTACCTCATGGTTTTGAGCCTTTTTAGAATTTAAAGCATTAGGAAAGTGATTAGGTAAATAGCTGTTTGTTCAGTACAGATGATCACTCGCCTAGATAGCCAAAGTAAGTAACAGATGTTGACACTATTTTCCGGCCGCCATATTGGTGCACCACAGATGTACACCAACATGGCGTTTTCATACTGGGCTCTGTAAATTTCTGCGAAACGTTTCGACGAATATCTGAAGTTTGGGGAAACGCACAGGCCTAAAACTTGGAGAAGTGTCTTCTTCATTTATCTTCTACATTCTTGACCTTTTCCATTGGATGGTTTTCGATTTATTTTTTTATTGCGTGACAGTGAAAACGATCTTATGCTGTCACGTAAAGCTGATCCTTAGCAAAACAGGATCTTAAAACATCCGTCGATAAGGTCATGGATAGAGAATGCAAATGAGAAGCTTTGTTTAAGCTTGGACAATTGATTTTTCTCGGGATGGTGCCAGTGCTTTATTAAAAGGACTTAGACAAACTACACTATTGGAGTCAATGTAACTGGATGGATTTTAATTCCAAGAAGTGTAAGATTAAAGTCTCTGTATTGCAGCTTCCTGGTCGGGTCTAATTTGAGGTATTACTCGGTTGTCTGGTCTTCATTCACTTAGCCCGCGTAGCGGCAAGCGTTCCTGTTCGAAAGAAGAGCATCGGAACGATTTTCCGCAAACTGGCCGCGCGAAAGTTGGGGCAAGAGACTCTTGCCTCAACTTTCGCGCGGCCAGTTTGCGGAAACATTAAAGAAATTAGAGAGAATTAATTCATTGTATGGCAACCAAGTTCATTCTAAAAGCCAGTGAAAGCTGTTAACCCTCTATGAGAGGTGTTTCCTATTTGATGTGTTTTACTTGATAAGGTGAATTTAGTATCCTTGGATATAAGACGGCCAATTCAGGTCGGCCGTAAGAAGTTAAGGTTGCAACTTAATTTTAACGGCTTCATTTCTCAAGCCTGGAGAGATTCCAAACATAATTTAGAGTTCCCTGGAGTGGTGAATAAGAAAAATGAAGTCGGTAATGTTTAAGAAGCAAACATTATTTTTAAACCTACAGAAGTTTTGGGATTATCAGAACGCGGCGGAAATGAATTTGTGGGTATCTCAAATGACATCGTCAACAACAATCAGCTTGCGGAGCAGGTGGAGACCCAAACATGTGTCAGCAGTTACACCCCTCCCCCCTGTCCACCCTTTCCCCCCCCCCCTAAAAAAAAGTATATAAGTGGACCCAAACTCAACCCACTTATGGCGTCAGATCCGGGAATCGAACATGGGCCACACTGGTTGGAGGTGAGTGCTCTCACCACTGCGCCATACCGGCTCCCCCTTTCAGAATACTGTGCAGACGTTTCGCCCTTCGGGCTTCTTCAGTACACGTTAAAAATTACCTGGTACCAGGTAAAACAAGACCATGTGAGAAGAGAGAGAACTCTCTCTCTCTCTCTCTCTCTCACTGGAGTGGATGTAATGCAATTGGGATTGTGGGTGTTATGGGGAAGTACAGCTAACAGCTATCCACCGAACGCAAGTTTTGAAAATACTACAGTATTGATGGTAGGGATACCAAAATAAAATCTTGATGATATAATTAACAATGTTTATTATCATATTATTTTCCTGGTTCCCAGTACCCCCGGTTAATATTGAGAATCAGGAGCCCATGAACTCCTTACGCACTATATCCTTGAGTCAACCTTTGCGCGTATATATTTTTAGAAGTAACCCTTCAGCAGGAGACTCGCATTTACATCAATTTGCCTTCATTGTTTTTTCAACTTTTTTCTTCATTTGACAATAACTTTATTCTTATTGGCCATTCTAAACAGTACGTGAAGAGCCGAAGAACTCGGGCGAGTTCGAAAAATAAAAACTGAAGATACGCGCAAAGGTTGACTAACAGTGGTTGTATGGGATAGGCAAGCTCCTATTCATGGGCTCCTGTGAGAGTGGATACCCGGTATACGCAGTCGTTTTCCTGGTTCCTAGTATCAGTCTCCTTTCTGAAGCGTCAAACAAAAAGCGCCAGAAAGGTCCGCTTAAATAAACCAGCTTATACAGATTTCAAAGTTCACTTATTTCAACTTTGCAACTAACTCAAACTAAGTTTCCAATACTTTTCTTTTTTTATCAGCTTTTGATTGACCTATTTTAATAGCATGGCCTTACCTATGTTATACTTTTTCTTTAGTTAAATGTAATGATCTTCTCGACGGTCATGGCCGGCACTGCCTGGATCCGAACTCGACCCACTGCAGGATATAGGGGCCTGGAGCAAAAAGTAGAATCTGGTTGCCATTTTATACTCTAAGTGAACTTGGTATATTTAACAATTATTCACCAAATTGGAGGTGAATAGATCTTAGTCATAAATGGCGGTCACATTTATAATTCTTTTGTCCACGTGCAAATTAGCCCACCATGGCCTCATTTCCGAGCAAGAATTCTTTTCAATTCACTGTATGGTATCGAGGCTTGGTAGCCTAATTTGCACTTCGACAAAAGAATTATAAATTGACCGCCATTTATGAATAAGGTCTATAGTACTTGGATAATCACTTCCGAGATCACTTCCGAGTTAGCCAATCAGCACGCGCGGAGAGCACTATTCACTTGTGTGGTATATATAGTAAAATTTATGATGGGACGACAAGAACAGCGGGAAAGGGAAATGAAGCGAGCAACTGAATCATGTCAAATGCTCTACAGGTTTATGTCAGAAGACGATACTTGTTGTTCATAGCCAGACTGTGGTAACAATTAGACCCGTAGCACACAAGGGCTACGGGCCAATAGCCCATCACTAGGCGAAGCCGAATGAACTATTGACCCGTTGCCCTTTAGGGCGAAGGGTCTGTTTTTTATAGTATCACCCAACTAGTCGGACAGAAAAGTCAATAAAAAAGTTAGCAAATGCAAGTTGAAGAAATATTTATTTGTTAATAATAGTCCTCTAGTAGCGAAGCCAATTAAAATGCAGGATTTGCATTAGTCCACTACAGTTGGGTGATACTAAAGGTAGATACTCTAGTTCTTTTATCAGGTAGTTGAAGTCGTTTCTTCAAGAGTAATACGCACTTCCCAAGCTTTACTGTCTTCCTCTTCCTTCCTTTTTTCCGTTCTTTATACTTACAGTGCGCGCGAGCGGAATTTAGAAAACCCATTGAACGAGACATTTGGAAAATAAACTTTTATAACTACATAACTACAACTACATATATTAAGTTATTTAACTAAATAAAGTTATTTGTAATCCGAAGACGGTCCGTTTATAGTATCAAAAACTTTATAAGCACCCTCTAACACTCAAATAAAGAAATTGTGTTTGTTACACGACAACACGCTAACTGTTGCGTAATGGGACTTTTGTTGTGTAATCAGTTGTACCTGAGAATGCGTCAATGGTGGCTCAGGAGTTGTTTTTTGATTATAAAAGTATTATGATCTATTCAATTAACTGCAATTTCTGGGATACAACAGTTGGGATACAACACTAACCATGTAATCCTTACATTTCAAACACCAACGACAAGAGAGTTTGAGAACAACAAAGGGGCTTTATTGCTGGCTTGGACAAACACGAGCGTTGCCCGATAGGAACCGAGCTGAATTAACGATAAAACTCCTGCGGGAAATAGGAAAAAGTTTCTAGTCGACTGTAGGTTACTAAGGTAACGATAAATACAACTAGTGAGAGCTATTTGGGCCGTTTAAAAATAAAATTAAAAGAACCTATCCGTATCAAAACAGTCAAAACCAGCGTACGGGCCTGACTATTGATAGTTGTTACGACAGAACCACTCCAATCAACTTTGCTTACGATACGAAATTGGACGACAATGGAACCCAAATATCATACAGCTTACTAACCAGTATGGCTACAACCCTGTGGATTACAACCCAAGAGAGAAAATAATAAACGTTTAGGACAGGAATCGTGAAGTCACTTATCCCATTACTTTTGACAAACATTAAAAACACTTAGCGCTCATATGGTATGGGAATTAATTACATCATGACGTGAATGCTTTACTGTTTGTAGAACAATAATTTCTTGCTTAAGTGCTTCAAAATGTGATCGCTGTCCAACAGTTTAAGCTGAGGCTAACCCGCGCTGAAAAGAAGTATAACTGACTTGTATCTAATGACTGTAACCCGCTTTTTATGAACTTTGAACTAGTTCGCGTAGTTCAAATTGGTTATTAATGCTAAAATTAGTGCGCATGACTCGAAATTTCACCACCATGCAGTTTCTAATACATATCCTTAAAATTCAGGCTTTGCTTGATAGGATTTCTGGATACCGAATCAATCGTAAACTGCACTGAATCTTCGCACAAGTTGCAAGTTTACACAACCGTTGACGTCAAAATCCTCAACTCGATCCCAGGCCTTTGTCTAATATTTTCCTTAAAAATACGCGAAGTTCCTTCGCATTTTAGGTATGTTCTCCGAACAGAAACTAAATTTTTTTTGTACCGAAATGCTCCTTAGACAATTACATTTTAGATTTAAAATTAAAAATTGATATTGAAATTTCGAGTCATGTGCACTTTAAACAAAGGCAAATTACATCATAAAGAGTGATAAACTGGGTCAGTTTTTACATTTCACGATACATGTAAAAATATAAAAAATATCAAGTTTCCTTATCTGGACAATTTAAGCAATCGTCTCTCATCTGTGGCTTCAATGGCATTGGAAACACCAGTGAAATGCTCTTCCTCCTGCGCTATGAAGCCACTCATTTTGTTGAGCTCAGTGTTCACGTAAAAGTTAATATCATACATTCTTTAATTTTGGACCTGGAATATTGCGTTTGTAGCCTTCTGATTGGTTCACTCGATCTCGGGTTATCAGGTTTTAGTATAATTACAAGTATAAGTTCATAGGTGATTATTGAAAATTCTCTTCGCTGATTGGTTTCCCTTGAAGTGATTATTACGCGATAATCGCCTCAGTTTTTTTTTTTTCAAAATGGCCGCAAGCCGTTTTGTCGAGGTGAGAAACGAAAAAACTAATTTTTTTTTAAAGAAAATGCATATTTTCCAAATAACCACCTCAGGCTCGGCGAATATCGGTGAATCACAACCTCGACTTCGTCTCGATTTTTACTGATTCACCGATATTCAGCTCGCCTTCGGCGAATAATCGTTAAATATACCGTAAGACCTGGAAACTGAATGGTTTGATTTCCATATGTCCAAGCGTTCAAAATTTCATGAAAATTTAATAGAAGAATTATTCCATCCTGGCTTGTTGGATGCGACATTGGTTACAGCCGCGCCTCGTTGGCTGTCTACCATCTCTTTTTCAACGCGCGCTCATAGAATAATAGTCCTTTTCACGGTTAGTTTTTCTCATTTGCATTACAATGTAATCTAACGTGGGTGCGAGGCAATTTCGGGTTAAAACTACAAAATGGCCCAAAATTGCCTGACATACATGCTAGATTACATTGTTATGCAAATGAGAAAACCTACCCGTGAAAAGGGCTATTGTTAACCAAACTGCTCGAATTTGTTTTTTCGTTTTGAAATGGGCTTCATTGACTGCGCAGTATCCGGCGTGCAGAATGACCAGAAGATAATAGGGAGTTTAACAAGATAAGTAGATAATTGGATAATAGACGATAGATGGCTGTGCTTATCACTATTTCTTGCAGTTTTGCGAAAATTTCAAAGCCGGGCGCAGCTCACGACATCGAGTCGAAAGCATAGATACAAGCTGAAGATTAGACCCACAAATTTAAAAAAAAAAAACGTTACCGCTTCAAATATAACCTTGTGCTACAGTAAGTCCTTCGCGATTAATCATGTTGTACAAAAGACGAGAGATGTCCTATAATCAAATCACTCATGTGCTCACGTTGTCGTCCACATTTCTTCAGCTTTCACTTTGTTGTTTTGTTGAGTACAGGACCGGAGGAGGTGCAGGAGAGAAATGTGTGCAGCAAGTTCATTTATTAAGAGATGATGAAATCACTAAATTCTGTTGTTAATTGAAACTTTTTGAACATTATAGTCATAAAATTACGAAAATGAATGTATGCCATATGGTCTAACGGACTGACAATTCTTGTCGGGAGACAAGGTATCCGAAACTAACGAAGGACAGTCAGGACTAGGCCTGTTGGTAAGAAAGTGCGGCCCGAACTCCCAGGCTTATTCGTCATGGTTCGATGCTCTGGTGCAGGGTTAAGAGCAATCCATGAGTACCATTATGAAAAGCAGATGGATAAGCAGATGCTGGTTTTATCCGATTCACGCATTTCTCATGGTATTAGTCCGCTGAAAGTTTCACCCAACGTACGCGGGCATCATCCTCACCGGTCGCCCAATCCTATAAGGTCCCGTCCACACTAATGCGTTTTCGAAAACCTCTGGATTCCTGAAAATGTTTAAAGAGATTTGCATCCACACTGGCGTTTTTAAAAACAAATTGCGATTTTGAGACAGCAATACCACATTATATTGACGTCTAGTTGGGAGAAAATATATTCCGTATTAGGTGGAGTCCATCCTCGGAGACCCAGGGGCAGATCGCGGAGGCAAGGGAAAGTCGAAACGGGCGAAAGAAGATGGCGACGAAGAAAAACTATGTTTTTCTTCGTCGCCATCTTCTTTCGCTCGTTTCGACTTTCCCTTGCCTCCGCGATCTGCCCCGGGGTCTCCGAGGATGGGTGGAGTCGCGAAGCGACGGAGCCCAATACGGAATATATTTTCTCCCAACGCCGTCAATATAATGTGGTATTGCCGTCTCAAAATCGCAGTTTGTTTTGTATCGCGATCCATCATTTATAAGGACAAATAAAACTGTAAACTAATCAACCCGCGCCTGATCGAATTTTCAATTCTTTCTACCTCCGAAACGAATTTGTTTGCGAACGTCAGCAACCCAATTCAGTGCAACGACGTCAATTTCAACATTAGAACCAATCACAGGCCGCAAAAGTGAGACGGCATTACCACGAAATATTGACGGCTCGCGCATAGGCAAAACTATAAGAAGATCGCGATACCACACCGTATTCGGCTGTCCACACTAGACACTGAAAACGGAGATCTAAAGTTGCTTTTTTGTTACCAGGCTTTGTTTGCGTCTTGGAGAACGAAAAACAGTGAGACGTCACGCGTATTCGAAAACCTCCGTTTTCGCCGTCCACACTAGAACGATAGACCTCCGTTTTCAAAAGTCTCAACTTTCGAAAGCGTTTTCGAAAACATTCGTTTTCGAAGACTTCCGTTTTTGAAAACCTCTATTTTTCGATCGTCTTAGTGTGGACGATTATATGCAAACGGAGGTTTTCGAAAACGCATTAGTGTGGACGGGGTCTAAGACGCAAGTTAACGGTAGAAATTCAAGACTCATTAATCCATCGCCAAATAATTGTAATAATAGTTGTTAGTATAATTACATACAATCCTGGTCAAAAGACTTTGAGGCACTGGTCAAATTTGGCCGAAAAGTAGAGAATTTACTGCACATGCTTCCATTGTTGTATGAGCGACCCGTGTTCTTCTTTCGCTGCCTGTTTCGCGTCCCCCCTGTCCCCCAGACAATGTTAAAACATTCGTGCGATCGATGAGCTAATCTTGACTTCGAACACCGTTGAAACTCAACATTGTAGTGGGGGAGGTGGAAAATCGGGAATTGTCACAACAGTTTTGACCAGGGATTGTCTGAGAAAAGAATTTCTTGATAATTGGTCTCAAGGGCGGCTAGCTTCCTTGAATCTCATTAGAGAAGTGTCTCAGATAGTAAAACAAGATACTGCACTAGTGTAGAGCAGGGTGTAAGGAAGGATTGTGAAAACGGTGGATTG
>NW_027179716.1:172500-182500 GCF_036669935.1 Montipora foliosa | reverse complement strand
AATTTAAAAAAGTGTTGTGTTTCTTCTAAAAATATCGATATGCCTGCTACTATCCAGACCTTTTAGTTTTTATTCATTGTTATTTAAACATTAGCTTACGTTTACTTGAAAATTTTACGTAAGTCTTATGCACGTAATGCACGTTTTCCCTGACCCAGGGGAGGGCGGGCATACCACTAGGCATTTGACATTTTCGTTTTTTGCGTGTCAATAGCCACTACTGTGGAGCACAACTTTGTGGTCAAATCCCCCCACCCCCGGGTTTGGGCACTACTTAAATACAGTGGTAACAAGTGTATTTACTAGGCAAATTAACCCTTTCACTCCATTGGGGCTCCCCATTGACGAGTAAAATCGTCTGGCGTTAGACAGAGTAAAATCTACAAGTCTCATTGGCCCTTACAGGAGTGAAAGGGATATGGGGACATAGTTTTTGAGTGAACCTAGCTGTTGTTAACCCTTTCACTCCTGTGGGGTTCCCCATTGAGGAGTAAAATCGTCTGGCGTTAGAGTAAAATCTATAAGTCTCATTGGCCCTTACAGGAGTGAAAGGGTTAATTAAGGCGCTTTTGTTTTGCCATGTCGTTTCACACCCGCAGCTCGGTTCTTCTCTCTTTGGTTCATAATTGATAAAAACTTTCGATCACAGAAGAAGAAGAAAACAACAACAAGATTCAAATGTAAACCGAAGCTCAACAATGTACCATTTGCATCACAAAAAGCTGCATGTAAACATGCTGCCATGCGGTAAAACTTCCATCGATCGATTGGCACTTTCCTAAAGCAGATTGCAGACTGGTAACCAGTAAATGACAAGTCTCCCGACCCTGGGGGCTCTGTGATGTCAAATAAAATCAAAATCCCTGCCCACATGCCGAGAACTCAAGTCAGATGCCAGTGTTATGCCCACCCTCCCCTTGGTCGGGGAAAACATTGTCAGTTGCATTATATGTACAATTTACACCTCTCATTCTTACAGACTCCTGTAGCCATGCGATCAGTAAAGAACTTAATTAAAAACAGGACGTTTTGCGACCTCAGACTGGAAGTGATCATATTGCATGCCAGGGGCCGTTTCTTGAAAGGGGTAATAACTCTATTCCAGGGCACACTTATCCCTGGAACCGGCCCCCGGGCAATGGTCTCTCTCAGACTGATCATTCGTAATAGAGAAAGGTACTCACCAAAATAAAAATGTGGTAGTGTCAAGACAAGTTAACCCTTTAATGCCCAATAGTGACTTATAGATTTTACTCTGTCTAACGCCAGACGATTTTACTCGTCAAAGGGAGACTCCTTGGGCACTAAAGGGTTAAAAACGAAAACAGCTCACTTCCGGCTGTCGTTGGCTCAAGAGCATGACTCGTGCTTAAACTCTGTATTCTTAGATGTCATGATGGCACACCTGTGGCTCTGTGAGTGATGCAGTTGGAGCTTGTGGGTTTGAACCCTAGTTCACTTAAAACACTGAGGGAAAAGGCAGACTGCTACCTTCAGGAATTCTCAGATAATGTCTATAGCAATATTTTTTGTTTACAAACATTGACGTCACATTTTTTTTTGATATTCAAATTTGCCAACCAGGGAACAAAAGAAGTCGTTTCAACAGCCAAGGTTCTGGTTGGCATAATTTTATTTATAACATTGGGTGAGTCACGTCACGGGAAACATCGCTATGGGGCCCCCGTTTCACGACTCTTGCTTGAGACTCATTAACTCAGAGAGACGTATCATTCTATTAAAAGAACCCACACATCCGCAAAGAGCATTGTTCTCACCAGGCTGCGCCCTTGTGGGATTCATACACAAAAATTCAAAGTCGGCACACAATGAAAGACACTAATATATAGATTTAGCCAAGCCTAAAAGTGGAGCTCCCTGGTTATTTAATCTTACTGCCTGTAGGGTTAATGAAAATAAAAAGTTTTGAGTTGTCCACGTTTTGATGTTTCTGGTTGCTGCTTTAATAATTAAAATCATTTTCTTTGCTTTTTTCTGTAGAAAAATTCATTACCTAACTAGTGAATTCCATGGTACTAGTAAATTTTACGTTAAAAACCGATATTGCATGAATCACAAAGCAATGAGTGCGATATCGCTTTTTGGAGTGAAATATACTTTGGAATTCACAAGTTTGGCAATGAATTTTTGTTGAACCCCACAAGTTTTAAAAGAAAACAAGCACACCCTCAGGAAGTAAATGGAAAAGGAAAAAAGCCATTTCAGAGTCAACTGTCAATACCCAGGGAATAGGAATCACACTAAAATTAGGAACCATAAAATAAATTTGTCAGTTCAAGGTCAAAAAAGAGTTTTACTGATGTACTTTATTCCATTTTATCTCTGAAAACGAGATCAGTCACATTTTGATTTACTTCATTGAAACATGCCAGCTTGGCTTGGAACAAGAATCGGCAAAATGCGGCAATGCACCTAAGAAAGTATTAGTATTTTGTTGCTAAGAAAGCAGTTTGAACAGTAAGGAAGCAGACAGGCTCAAATAATATTATTATTTAAAAGACCTTAAAGAAACAAATTAAAACTTGTGAAATGGCCCAACCTGTTTAGGGATTGGCCCCTAAATTTGAGGGTTATGGGCTGTATGACCCCTTGGGAAAAAATTCTAGTGAGAACACTGAAAGAGTAGGGCATGGATTGCCTCAGGTGGCTTTAGTCTGTTTGGCTAAGCTGTAAATACAGTGTACAGGGCCAATGGAATAATAATAGCTCACTCGATGCAAAGGAATCCGAAATGTGAGGCTTTGGAATCTGGAATCCATTGTATGGAATCCAGAATCCACAGAATTTGATAGAATCCAGAATAGACCTATTTCTATATATTAAAATTCAGTCCTAAACAAAAGGCATCATCTTGAGGCTCTGGGGAATAAATATCCTAAGGACTTGTATGAGTTTGTTCCCCAGAGCCTCGAGATGATGCCTTTTGTTTAGGACTGAATTTTAATATATCGAAATTGGTCTATTCATTTTGGTGGAACCTGTGGGTGTGGAATCAAGAATCCATGACTCTGGATCGCAGATCAGGAATCCATGGGCTGAGGTTTGTAATCTCAGGGCCACCTGCATTCCTTTGCATAGAGCGAATACATGTACACTGTAGTGCTGGTTGTTGTGTGTTCTTCTAAAGATTTGGGTTGATTTGCATTTGGTGACCCTGTTAGGTTCTGAGTGCTGTGGTTGCCTCTTCTGTTTTATTATCCAGCAAAATTGACTGGCCTGGCAGTGATTTGGCAGAAAGGCTAATGCATTACATGATTGTATGCTGTTCAAAGCCACCTTAGCAGAAAAAGCCATGGTTCAAAGTTACTTACCAGATGGGTGCAAGGAAAAACAACTACAAAAGTGTTTATTATGTGAGATTATTCCTTATGACCAGCACAGGACAGTTACGTGTACCTGATAATTTTATGAAGTTGGTTTGGTTGTGATGTCACCAAATCTTTTTTTGAATTTCTGCCAGGATGTCTTAATGGCATAATCTCTTTTAGGTCGAGTATACAACATAACACCTTACTTAGAGTACCACCCAGGAGGTATTCCAGAGATAATGAGAGGAGTGGGTAGAGATGGCACAGACTTGTTTGATGAGGTGAGGACTTGTAACAGTATTAAGGACGGTGCCTACTAATTCAAAGGTATTTTTGCCCCGGTTAATGATTATGTAGATCTTGACAAGTGTCATTGAAATCCAAAAAGAAAGTTGGTGGTAACCACGCATTTTTCCAAGATAATTCATGAATAATATTTGTAAAAAGCTTTAAAATACAAAGCAATGTATGGTGTTCTTTCTCAAATTGATGCTTAATTATCTCTCAAAAATGCATGGTTATCCCCAGTTTTCTTTTTGGATACCAAGACGACTTACTAAGATCTACTTTATCGGGTTAGTTTTAAACCATGCAAAAATATCCCTGTATTAGTGAGCATCACCGATAGGAAACTTGAGTATCTTGAGATGTGCAGGATGTATGTGCAATAACAATAGTAGGCACCGTCCTTAATTAAGAGCATCATGATAGCACTCCAGTTATGTGGTGATAATAATTGGTGTATACAGGGCTCGAAATTGCGACCAATACGGTCGCAATTGCGACTAAATTTTTCCCTTTGCGACTAAAATATCTGGAGAAGTTGCAAATTTGCGACTTGTTGTCACCTCCGTTCTTTCAAAACAAAAGGGTTAGCAGTTGCCACTTTGCTGCTACTTTTGCTAAAATAAATAAATAAATAAATAAATGACAAAATTATTTTGTTTCTCGCTGTGAATTTTCTCTGAAGGTAGCATAATTGTATAGTAATTTAGCTGCAATGTTACGTGCACAGCTCCATTCCTTCGATCATCCGCCATTTTCAGCAGTTTCTTTACACACAAGTATTGCGGGCTCGTATTTTTTTGCTAAACCGCTGACAACACAATGCAGCGTGGCGATTTTGCGACTAAAATTTGCGAAATTGCGACTAAATTTTCGTATCTTATCGAAAAATGCGACTGGATTTTTTCGTTAATTTCGAGCACTGGTATATGCCAATAAATGGGTGACTCTTGAATTACATGTAATGTAAGCATTCTTGGCCAGGGAATTTAATTTTTAACAGTAACATCAGAGTCTCATGCATTTCAATGCAATCTCACGCTCTCATGCCAACACATGCATTTTTCATGCATTGGCATTCTTCTGGTACCTTTTAAGCTTTCAGAAGTGCTCATTAATTCCGAATTCATTCCTTCAATGGCACTGAATTCGGCCAATGTTCAATCTGATGGTGTATTCCAGTTATTTGAGAAGTGCAAATTTGCAAAATTTTATGGGGGAGCATGTTCCTCGGACCCCCCTAGAAATATTTGGCACCTCAGGCACAAGAAACAGGACACTCACTCTTTGGAGACTTCAAGATTTGAGAGCTTTGATGTCAACAAAGATTATTTGTAAAAAAACAATGTAAAGTAAAGTAAAGTAAAGCAACCATATTTAACGTCGATAACTCGTAACAGTAATTCAACTGACAAACCTGAGGTCGACAGAGGACAACAGAGTTAAAATCATGGCATCTGACAGGATGCGGCGATGCGGATCCACATACATGTAATTCCCTAAAATCTGCATCCTCCGCATAATTACGATATTTTCCGCATAAAACTGAAGAAATGCCTCATTATTAGTGATAAAGCAGCTGCTTACCATCCTCACAAACGCAAAAGCCAAAGAGATTGGCAACTTTGAAACACTTATTTTCCTGAACCTTGAAGAAAACACGCCATTTTGTTTGCCACATGCAACTTTGTAAGCAGTTTCCACATATTTTTCGGCAGTGAGCCTGGACTCTAGTTAAACAGTTTTCATAACATACCCTAGGCTCTGAATTTTTAAAAAAGATGCAACAAAGTATGAAAATTTAGCCGCAAGTTATAGTAGCAAATTAAACTGCATCATTTGTAAAAGTAGGGACAATCAAATGTTGCAATGAGAAAATAGGAGCCCTCAATACGTATGTGTAAAAAAACGCTGAAAATGATGAATGATCAAGGGAATGGATCGTGGTTCAACCACATCACAATTTTGCTCCATATCTCCAAATTGAAACAAAATTCATGACGAGAAACAAAATATTTTTTATTGCTTTATTTATTTTGATTGTACATGTACATTCATGTGGATTGAATTTTTTGGTTAGCTATTTCTATGCAATTAAGCCCTCCCCCTTCCCTTCTCCCGGGGCTTAACCAGTCTTTTACATGTAGGTTTTTTGTAACTGCTAAACTGCTTACCCGACTGCGATGATTATGATTGGGGGAGGCGCGGTGGCCTCATGGTTAGTGCGCCCTACTCCGGATCGAGTGGTCTGGGTTTGTGTCCTGGCCAGGGACATTGTTTTGTGTTCTTGGGCAAGACACTTAACTCTCACCGGAGTACCGGGTACCGGCGAAATGCTGGGGGTAACCCTACGATGGACTAACATCTCATCCAGGGGGGAGTAGAAATACTCCTAGTCGCTTCATGCTAAGTTAACCGGAGATAAGCCCCGGCCTGATGGGCCCTCTGGCTCGTGTGATGTTTGTTCGGCAACCGTGAGAACGATGTGACTCAGCAGCAAATTTTATCATGGTCGAATGTTAAATCATCATTGTACAATGTAGTATCGTACATTGTAGGAATGACACCAGCACACCAACAGCATGCTAGCCTCTAAGGCCTGCCGGTGCATACAGCTGTAGTCATCCTCACTCATAATGCTTGTAATTGTTTGTTTTTTCATCAAAATCATCCTCCAATGTCTTTAGCAAAAGCTGAAGTTTAGCAGTCTATCAGTGGCTGATAATATTTTGCCTCAATGCCTTGTATAATAATGTTTGCAGACACATAAATGGGTAAACGCAGAATCAATGCTTGAGAAGTGTTTCATTGGTCCACTAAAGAGAGACACTGCCATCAAGGTGAAACCTAGAACAGGTAAATGTACATGTGGTTGTCAACAAAATGATCCCTTTAGTGAACAAATTTTGCTTTAAATATGGTGCTATTTTAAGAGTGCTAACTGGAACTGACAGGTGCAAAACACAGGTCACAAGTCACAGGACATTGTTTTACTAATACAGAAAGAATGCTAAAACATTCATTAAAGCTAACCCTGGGTGTCATTAGGTCCAAACAAACGTTTTTGGGCCTAATGTTAGCATTGGTAAATGGTTAGGGTTGTTTCTGTGTTGGTAAAACAGTGCCTTGTGACTTGCGACCAGTGTCACCTGTGTTCTGTGGGACATAAAATAATTGAAAGTTCTGCTTGGTCACCAGTTTTGCTAATTTCCTCCAGCATTAATTTTTATGTTTATAATTAGCCAAAATGAAATGGGCACTGTCATGCTAAATTTACTGTTTTTACATGTGGGTCAACATTAACATTTCTGACAACTCACTGAGATGATACGGAATTTATAATATGGCACAAAGAGCTATTCAAATTTAACTTTTGGTGACGTTCAGAGGAAAACATCTCCAAACTTGAAAAAACTGGCCATGTTTTTTTAAGTTTCAGTCCATTTCCATCCCCTCCATCCTTGGCTGCAAACAACAAAGACCTAAGCTTTAGTGCACTTCAATGGCCATTGGCAACAAAAAGTTCTATAGCATTAATTTTTGGTCTTCATTGATGCAAAGACGTCTTTTAGTGTTTTGAATTTTGACTAAAATAGCGTGACACTACCTCTTTAAAAAAAAACAGGAACTTAAATTTTTCAATGAGTCCTGTCTTTCAAAATAATTTATGGGCTTGTGGTATCAACTTGATTGAATATTGTTGACCTGTGCTTGAACAAAATAATTCAGTGTCCTTCAACCCATTGACTCCTGGAAGTGAGACTTATTATGATACATGTAATAGATTTTACTTGTTAATTTGATGAATGAGGGGAAGCAGGGTTCTCAGATGAAGCCGGCAAGGGCAGAAATCCCCTGGTTCTGAGCATGAAAGTAGCCGCCTGTTCAGGCTATGAAATTTTCGTTATTAAAGGAAATAATTATTCCAAACATAATTATACAGCTGTAATAATTATTATTGTAAACGACTACATGTATGTCGAAAAGGATGACATTTAGAGAAAAACAAGGATCGCTTTGCTACTCACTTTTCAAGAAAAGTTTAGATGTTACGCATTTCAAAGTTTGCTAGTTTCGTAGGCATCGTAATGTGTACAAATAAATTATCAGCTCAGGACGGCTTAGCTGGCGAACCCAGATGTACATGTACTTCTGGCAGTAATTTCTCTCATTCTTTTTCGGGGGAGAGAAGGACTGCTGGAAATACATTTACGTTTGCAGTCTAATGAGGGCTGGGCTTTGAAAATGCAATGCGCATAATAGATACATGTACATGTAAGTCACGCAGTGTGGAAATGCCATTATCAGCAAACACACGTTGTACACAAATTCGTTTCAAAGCCACTGAAATTATGCAGGGGATAATTTCAATAAAATTTGAAGTAGGCAGCTGATTTACATGTAAGTCGAGAAGCTGACTGTGTCAACCAGGGCCTGTTATGCCCCTTCGTCTAGGGGGGGTCTGGGGACATGCTTCCCCAGAAAATTTTGAAATCTGAAAGGTCAGAAATGCGATTTCCAGCGTTCTAGGTACCAAACTGAGTACAAAGATGAAGGAAGATTTCTCATCAACAGTGACACTGAGTGTGCAATTAAGCACATTCTGTTGATAATTTTCAGTGGAGATCAATAATTCGGAAAGCCATTTCAAAAGGAAAATTAACTATTTAAACATTATATGACGTTTTGACAACTTCATGTCATCATTACTACCAATTTCAAGTGCGAATTGAAACGTTTCGGTTTGTCTAGACAAACCACAATAGTTTTTGTTCAGTCAGCATGAGAAATCAGTTCTGTTGAAGAATCAGAACATGTCATTTTAATCTGAACGAATGAAAAGGCTTAACCAATGAAACTAAAAGAAAAATTTACTGTTTTAGTGGGAAATTAGTCTTGATGGTACGATTACTCAATAACAACCTAAACGTAATTGAAATTTACGTAAAAAAATGCGACGGTTGGTGTAGACAGAAATGCAGAAAAAAGTAAGCTGTTCACTGTAGCTCAAAGATGACAGTATCAAATCTGATAATTATTCTGAAATTGAGGTTAAAAAAAAGTACATTCAAGTCCATCAAAAATGAACTTTAGTTTTAATACGTTTTAAGGAATCCTTCAATTAATTCAATTTAGGGGAAAAAGTAGCCAACTTTACTGCGTGAAGTAGTCAACGCTTTTCGTCTGCCGTCGGTGCTTATTGAAACCCCTGATTATGTATTATTTGTTGAACCAGAAGGTCATGACCTTGAAGCGTAACACTATGGTTCAGAGCTGGGGTCTTTTTTAGATTAAAAATTTCCTTATTTGGATGTAACGTACAGTGTCCGTGCATTTTCCCGCACATGCACCTTTGTTCTCATTTTTGTCCATTTTTACTGGGTTGCCAGTATGGCAATCCCAGTTGGAAAATGGGCGGGATTTGTTCATTTTCTTTTTTTTCTTTTTCTTTGTCTTTTTTTTTTTCCCGTGTCAGGAAAAGTCTCTCCTATCATTCCGTTGCTAAGTGGTGTCTTCCTCGGGTATTTTGGTATGATTTCAGGGGGTAGTAGAAAGGCGTAGATTTCTCTGGTTTGACACAGTAGAGTATTTCATTAACCTGCAATGGCGTCGAACATTGAAACACAAATGGGGTTTTGGAGGATCTTTAAACAAAATGTACCCTTACGGAGCTAAAGAATGGAACGTAAATTGGATAAACAAGACAGGTGGTGAAAAAAAAAAAAACTAGAACCTCAAAAGCGACGAGTAATGGACTTCGACAACAATCTGTCACCTGTCGAGCCCGTAATCAAAGTGAGCTGTAGTTCTAATGTTGTACAAGTGTGGTGTTTTGTACAACACTGAAATTCTCTAGTAACTTACATGTATGGGTTTAACAAAGACAGAGAAGGAATTGAACAACTTGGATCATTGATCTCTGTTGTCTGGCTTATTTATATTTGTTTGTACTCAATTCTGCACAGTCTTCCGGTAACAATTGGAAATTTCACTAATTCTTGTTAGTCAAAAATTATTTGAAAGAAAGCTTGTTACCCATTTTTTTCTTGATAATTCAAGTAAAGGGTTTTTCAGTAAAGGGTTTGATGCTGAACGCTGGTGGGAAATTTATTTAGTTGCATTTTTGACACGGAGTGTAATTTGACACGACTGAGTTTCTTGTCTTCGCGCTCGTAATGAAATATGATGGGGTTTTTGCCTCTAATAAGAAATATGTTGTTTGTTTCAAAAAATATTTTGCTGGAAAAGGTGGCCTTTTTGAATTCATCATGTTGTGTAATATGCGAGCTTAACTGGATAGTTTTGAAGGCAATAGTAAAGCATTTTCGTGTAAAAATGAGGTAAGCGTCTCTCTGTTGTGTTAACTTAGTTATTGTTATTGTTAT
>NW_027179716.1:152500-165000 GCF_036669935.1 Montipora foliosa | reverse complement strand
CCCGTAGAAGAAGAGAAATCAACTCTGGAAGAGAACTGTAATATTATACTTGTTTTGCGGGTCTCGGCGTGTAATAAATAATAATAATATATTTGGCTACTATCTATGGTTCAGGCCTTATTCTCCTTTAATAGTTCTTTTTATAACTATTGCAGGTATGACTGGTATCAAAATGACAAGATTGTAACAATATCAGTATACACCAAGAAAAAGGTTTGATGATAATGGACGTGTATCATTTATCATATTGAATCATAATGAAATCTTTCTAACCGTGTATCATTTATCATTTATCGTTACAATAATATTGTCTTGATGTCTTGGTCAAATTACAAATATAATTTATAATCTGGCCATTCGCTGTCATCACCATTTTGGGCCTATATAGTTGTTCAGTAAAACTGAAGCATTTAAATACTTAATTTTTAAAGGATATTTACTCGTCCAGTATATGGTAATCAATTTAAACATTTGTGTACCGGTGAAACTAATCATGGAAATTTGACCTTTTAAATTTTTCTTACTGTTTGCAAGAATGTTGAGCAGACTGTTATTTTATGGATTGTCATAGTCTCAGGGATTCTTAAACAATTGTTGTCTTGCAGGATCTAAGACTAGAAGATATCATCTTAGAATTGAAAGATGGGAAAGACTTCAATGCAATTTTCATTTTAGGAATAAAAAGCTTTCAAATTCATTTAGGTATGACAATTACATAATATTATTTCATACAATAGAAAGACTATATACATGTGTAAACACCCGAAATTCTAGGCATTTTGTGTAACAGCACACTACGCAGGCAGGCATTAGACAAAGTGGGAGCACAGCTGGCACAGTGGTGAGAGCACTCGCTTCCCACCAATATGGGCCAGGTTCAATTCCAAGACTTGGCATCATAATGTGGGTCCAGTTTGTTGGTTCTCTTGTTGGGTGGTCTGTTCCGAGAGGTTTTCCTGCAGGTACTGCGATTCTCCCCTCTCCTCAGAAACCGATGTTTGATTTGATTTGCGTTAATTTGAGTTGATTTCAATTACATTGTCCCCAATTAGTACCCTGGCACTAGAATAATGGAGCGCCAAGGGAATCCAGTGCGTATTCCTATAGCAGCAATAGAACCACTTTCGTGGGCGTTGAAGGTGAGCTATGCTAAAGCCGAGATCGACCAGGAGCGAGTCATCTATGACCTTAGTAGATGTGAAGTCCAGTGGAGTTTCAGCCCACCAGCCGCTCCATGATTTGAGGGAGGATGGGAGTCTCTGGTCAAGTCCACAAAGCGTGCAATGAAGGTGATCCTTTGGGATGTGCTTACTGTTGATGAAGTCTTTCTAACCGTAGTCAGTGAAGTCGTGTCACTTTAAAATTCTTGTCCGCTCGTGTATGGAGGTAGCAGTGCATCCCCAACCCATCTCAGTGCTCTAACACCAAACCACTACCTGCATGGACGTGCTAGTGATACTATCACACGAGGCGTGTTCGTCCAGCGAGACGATCAGTTGATCAATTTTGGCGCCGCTGGAGGAGAGAGTACGTTCTTCAATTGGTTGAACGTAGTAAGTGGCGTAGCATGCAACGCAACCTTTGCTGCGGAGATCTCGTCCTTGCCGTGGGTAATAATGCACCCAGAGGATAGTGACGTCTACGAGTCGTGGTCCCTATTGCTAGTGCGGACGTCCTCATTCATTCCGCGGAAGTCCTCACAAAGTTAAGAACATGTGTCCGTCCCGTTGGAAAGCTGGCCTTACTGGAAGCGCATCATGAAGAAAATGAGTAACGTTTCCCCCCGGTTCACGTCATGGGCGGGGATGTTTTGGGCATTTTTCTTAAAGCTATTGACATATAGACTGATTTAGAGTCTCTTGTTCATTCATTCTAAAGTTTTGTTTGACAATCGCGCGAGAATTAAGACCTGCGTCACGCAAGGACTGGACACCAGTTAATTTGAATTAGGCAATGATGTGAGAACGGGAGGATGGCGTGGACAAAAAGACGTAGATTTTTTTCAAGCTATTCAGTCGCCGGAATATTTAGTTGAAGCTATTTTAGGTCGTTTCTATTAAAGCAGAGAAGTTATCATTACATTGTTGTCTCCATTACATTGTTTGGTTTAAGCCCAGAAGTTGCCATTACAACTTAAATAAAGTTCATCATCATTATCGCAGAAAGTGTGTGCCAAAATGGCACCACAGTTCCTGTGTGGAAGAACTGAAAGCAAAGGAATGACAATATCGTAGTCGTGTTGTAAGAGTGGAACTGACTATTTTTGGAACTGGATATTGAACTCTATTTTATGTAAAATTATTATATAATTATTTTCTTTTCTTGGTCTGTTTTGTGAGGGTAATAATGTATTTGCCTTTGAAACCATTGATCAACTCTTTTTGTTAACGGAAATGAGAAGAAAGACTGTATGTGTTTTCCCAAGGATTATTACACCTTCCTGTGAAATTTCATTAGCAGATACCAATAAACTAATTTGCATTCACTTTCAACACACATTTACATACGCGACTACAAAACTAGTTTCGTCCACAAGATCTCGACAGTTGGTTGCCGTATTTGTTTTGCATATGAAACTACTTCATGTAACAATGCATGAAAACACGTAACGAAATAATAAAACACTTAACAATTGTTAAATGAATGTAACAATTGCTAAGTGTTAACTATGGTATCATATGTTTTGTTTTATTATTTCGTTTCGTGTTTTCATGCATTGTTACATAAAGTAGTTTTCATATGCGACTAACTGAAGAGATCTTGTGAACGAAACTAGTTTTGTAGTCGCTTATATAAATGTGTGTTGAAAGTGAATGCAAATAAGGTTTGTTTCTAGTCAATATACCATTACACCTTTATGTTTGCTGTATCGGTTAAACAGCAAAAACCATCCCTCTCAGGACCAACACTTTACTGGGAAATCCTATTTATCTTTCTCTTATGCAACTAATGCTTTTTTTAAATCACATATTTGTTGTTGCAGTACTCAGCAATGTCGTTACTTGTCAACAAGGTGTGTACAATGAAAAGGCTGCTATAAATATCATTATTATAGGGTTGTATTTACTGTTAACCATTGGAAGTGAACTTTTTTTACTGTTTTGATTATTCCAATAAATTGTGGTCAATTTTGCTGGAATAAAGGGTGCTGCATGTTGCAAGCAAAAGGTCGAGGCAACAAGTGGAGTTGACTGCAATACAGTGAACGAGGCTGTCGTATTTTTGACCAATTTTATCTTGAAATGACTTATTAGTGAAGGAACAACTGTTGCAATAAACAAATTTTTTATCGGATAAGGTTTTTGTGATGTGTGGAATTATCAAAGTGAAGTCAGTAATTACTGGAATTGAGCAAGGCTGATTTCCTTTTTTTTCTGGGACCTTGTGGACAAGAAAAAACAACAAAGTAGTGATGTAGTACCCTTGGCCAATTATGCAGGGTGTACATAACCTTCAGGCCCCAGTTGTTCAAAAGGTGGATAACACTATTCACCGGATAAATCACTATCCATTGGATAGCGCAATTGATTTCGCTATTACTTGTCTACTGGATAGTGATTTATCCGATGGATAGGCTAAGTACTATCCATCGTTTGAACAACTAGGGCCAGATCTTCAAGAATCAGTAGGTTTTGCGCAATTCCAGAAGTAACTGTACGTTCTTTGGTATACGAAATCAGATTAGAAGAGCTGAGTACAATGTGTATATTGCACTACTTTATCCGTTGTCATAAATGTGTCAGCAAGAGGTTAATTAGTTTTTGAAATGATTTTTTGTTTGGTGGTTGGAACATTGAGCAATGATCATCAATGTTTCCTTCATTGCACAGAGTACCCAGACAGGTGGTGGTTACATAGGACACCAAAGTCTTACAGAAGTTTTCAGCCCTTTGATACTTTTTCAAAGTTAGGCAACGACATGCTGAGTTTGTTCTTAATTAGCGCTAATCCTGTTAATATTTTTGCTGTTTCTACAGTGCGCATATCTGGATCCACTGGAAAAGCGGACGTTCTTTTAACGAAAGAAACCTCCGGAGTGAAATGGACAGACTTGGGACAGGGGTTACTTGGCAATAATTCACTCAAGTTGCATAAAGATAGAGGTAGGGTGTTTTTAAAGATATTGATCACAATCTATGGAAAGCCAGACCAGGGATAGATCTAGGGTTTTAGAGCCTTTAGGCAATAGATTTAGCCATTTTGAAATTCTTTTAGCCACTGACCAATAGCCGAGCGTCTTTACTGTTATGTCCCGTCACGGCAAACTTATGATATGTGCTCGTTTGATGTTTAACAATGTCATCCTTTTTTGGAAAAAAAAGCCGATTTCTTTGGTAAAAACATTCTCCCTTCCTGCATCGATGCAGTAGTCACAAAATAAAGTGTTTCTGTTCGAGTCATGACAAAGCCAGGGAAATTCCTTAAACCATTCCCGCTTCAGCTTCCGTTTTACCGGAGCTGTCTTACTGTCCTTGTTACTTCCTTGGACTTGACTGGTTTCCGAGTCGGTTGGTTTGGAATCAGACGAGTCGGAGACTTTCCCGACTCGGCTGGTTTAAAAAAGGTCAGACGTTTTGGCTGCTTTGCACTGTTTGCGGCCATGCGGTTTAATGAAAATCTCGCAAACTATCGTAAAACAACGGGCATCAATACAATAAAACAGCAACACTGATTGGCTGGCTTTAGTGCATGACTATGGAGTGAATCAACTAATACACCAAGAAATGATTTGTCTTAACACCATAGTCGACGATCTGTTTGTATACATTCAAACAGGAAGCGAAATAACTCGAACCGTCTGCTTACAGTCAATGAGGTTTGAACCCTTAATTTATTACTTTTCGCCAAAAATTTTAGTGAAATTACATTTTTATTCGCCATATTGGAGGACTAGTAGTCATATGCCTTCTCCACCCCTCCCCTCTTACAATGTTGATTTGAAATCCGGAAACATTCTGAAAAGCTGCAGTTGGCGTGAACATTTCTTTGGTTTGGGGGAGGGGGGCACTTGAAAGGCCGCCATGAGAAGAATTTAAATAAAAGAGAAGCTTTACTTCAAATTGACGTGGTTTTTGCGTGCATTGTTGAAGGTATCCCAAGAATATTTCGTCACGATGTACCCAGCAAAGCAGGCGCTTAACAAGAGAAATCATGAAAATGAAAATTTTCAGAACATTTGCGCACGTGAGGTCGTTTTAACAGTTTGGGACTTTGTTTCAAGGAAATCGTGTGTGGTGAACCGTGATTTCTTGTTTGTAATGTTTAATACATGTATGTTTATTCTTTTTCCTTTTTGTTGAACAGAGTCAAGATTGTGGGATTGCAGAGTGGTTTCAGTAGAAGGCGTTACGCACAACTGTAAGCTGTTTTGTTGTGAACTGCCTGATGGGATTGTTATGAGAGTTCCAATTGGACACCATATACACTTACATAGGGATGTTGAAGGTTAGTAGAAATGGACGAAGTCTATTTGGCGGTGTAATACATGTAACTTATCATGACATATTTCCCTAGTCGATCGCTCATCGTGACAGCGCAAGGAACAGTGCTATGTCCAGGAAAGATCGCTTATGAGCTAAAGAAAAACGTCATTTTGAGTAGTATTAGTAGTAGCAGATAACTAAATTATTTCGGAAATAGTATGTTTATTTATATCCCCGCTTGGGATTCATTAAACAACTGAAATATTGTTCTCCAAAAGAACACGTATTCCGGAAATGGAATGGCCATGAAAATTGCGGTTTACCAATGTATCTCCCAAAATTCTTGTTTGCATGTTAAGATTTTTATCATTGCAGTTATCACCAACACATAAGAAGTAGGTGAAAAGTTTTGCTTGAGCGAGTTACATGTATGAATCCATGACGTCGGCGATATCGGTGCAGCACAGTCCCAGCCCTACCGATTGAGCTTTTAAGCCAACTCGGAGCTAGTTTGTGAGTTGTAATAAACCCGTGGAGGATGTAGACATTAAGAGACTTCATTGATGTCTTTCCTATATATTCCTTCGTCAAAATTCCCCATTATTTCTACATAAAATTAACAGAGATTACTCAACGTGATTCAAAGACATGTAAGGGTGAATGACTGGGAAACCTGAAACAAACCTTAAAGTCACATACCATTGCTACTTTAAGATGATAACAGATTACTTATTGTTTCTCTGTCAGGCATGAAGATAAGCCGACCTTATACTGTCGTTCTACCTTCACTAAGATTCAGTCTGGATGAAAGAGAACACGATGGCCGGCGCTTTTATCTGATGATCAAGATCTACCCTGATGGAACTCTTACACCCACCTTATCTGCAATAGACGTAGGTTAGTTTAGTACAGTTGTTTTCTGCAAGGCCATATGTAGGGCGTTTTTCTGAAGCAGGCGTTCCGTGGTCTGATTGGCATTCTTATATACTGCTTTAATGATTTTTAATGATTGATTCGGTATCGTATGTGAAAGAGGTCTTTGCTGTTTCACATGATCATTTGTCTGTTTCTCGAAAAAGAATTTGGCTGAATAAGTAAATCATAATACAGTGCTGATTTATCAAAGGAGACGATCCTGTGCTAATTTCTGTTTTGCCTTTATTTAGCACTTTTGACTTCATTTCAATGTAAGCTGTTTTGTGCGCGTAAAAGTACTTTTCGTTTTTCCCAGTGATTCTCGAGAAAAGACATGCGGGTAAAATAATTGATCTGTATTTTGCAGGGGACATTCTTCAAATAAGCGATTATTCTGGGGATTTTAAGGAATCCCGGCTTATTGAAGCGAGGGACATAATTCTCATTGCTGGAGGAACAGGTTTGTAGGCAAGCAATTCAGCCTTAAAAAGAAAGTAAACAAAATGATATAACCAATTTACTGTATGCTTATTCGATCAGGTTGAAAAAGGTGGGTGGTCGATGGATGGATGGATGGATGGATGGATCAATCAATCCACCGTCAATTGATTGAACCAATCATTCACCATCGTTCTACGTCAGTCAATCAGTCAGCCGGCCAGTCAAGCCTGGTTTCATTAGCGACTCAAGCACAAGAGCTCTTAAAGCTAATCAATTAATTAGTCCGCCAGCTGCAGTCGAACTTGTGGTCCAGGAACATCTTTGGAACTGAGGCTTAAGGGCTGATTTGCGATGCAAGCATGAGCAAGAGCAACACGCAAACCGTGCAGCATTTTCATCATGGGTATCTTATGTTTGAGTGAAGCCGGGCTTGACCACAAATTTATACGCCTGTGTATGTTGCTTGTGAATGCGCTTGTGCAGTGGGTATAAACCAGAGAACAACCGATTAGGCAACATCCAGTTGCAGGCATAGTGTGGCATAAACATTGATATCAGCAGCAGTTGAGTGACGCTCTTAGGATCTTACTCTTGACACAAAGAAAGGTCTTTGTATTTACATTATATTGTTGAAGGAAATCTATGGGGGAAGAAAGACTCATCGACAATCCTGCTCTTTCAATTCTTTAGTTGGCGTTCTCAGGTCGATCTTACAGCTCTCGCTCAACTATTCTTGCTCCGATACTATTTGTGAGATATACAGACCTTTTTATATGTTTTTAGTCTGACTGATCAATAAAGTGCCAATCACAAGTCAAAAATGACGCCTGCCAGACGCACTACGCCTGCGCTTGATTACATTAACATATTTTTTCACAACAAAGAAAATCGTTTCTTTCGACAGAATTATACAGGTTTGGCATCATTAGATAAGCACGATCGGAGAATGGCAAGTAGCAAAAATTACAAAATATGGGTTGCAATATCTAGAATCAAGTTACACGGTAAATTTACAGATAAAATGATTGTTGCATAACAGAACTTAAACAATATACAAGAGAAGGAAAGGGCGAGCATAAGCCCTGCCTTTTCCACGAATTTATCTGGCATACGTGTTCCAGGAAGATCAGAACAATAATTGCCATAATGGGTGCTATTTTTAATTGCTTTGAAATATTAGAATATAGATTAAAAAACACTTGTTGAGAACTCAAAAGAGACCGCTGTTGTCATGAATCCGATCTGGAACTTCGAGAGCAAGTCAAAAAGGGAAGAGGAGAAATGAAAATAAGTTGGTTCCAAAAATATAGTAAAAGAGCTCGCTTGGATAAAAACACCACTGAGTGAAACACAAATAACCGTTAGTGGTACCAAAAACCAATTTAAAACATTTCTAATGAAAAACTTGACTAGCGTACCAAACACCTTTCTCGAACACCTGTTCCAAACTTGTGAGGCGAAGCAATTTGCTTAAATGATTTTATCTATAATCGTCGTTATCCAGCAAGGCATTTAGAATTCAATGAAATAATCGTAGCTACATTTTTTATCGTTTAACAATGTCTACGTATGTACATAGAGGGCCAGAATTAATCCTGGAACTTCCATATAAAAAGGAAGGGGGTGCTTGTCGTACTTTTAGGGGTTAAAAAAGCGGTTTTGGTGCCTCTTAGGGTGTTCAGTCTCAAAAGGTCCACAGCAGGAGCTTTAGCGGTACTCTTTAGGGTATTGAGCCGAAAGATTATGACAGGAGACATTTGACAATTAACTAATTTTTAATTTTGTCCAATTAAAACCGGCCATGATTTGGTACCTCTTAGGGGTGAAAAAAAATTCATTCCACGCCCAGAAGACAGCATCTTTTTCAAAATTTCCAACGAGCGCCCCCGTCCTTTTTATATGGGATTTCCCCCCCCCCCCTCCCCCCACGTTAGCAACAGTCACGTTAGCGAGCTAAAAGTGTTTCTTTATTGCCAACAACTGAGGGTTTAGAGGATAGAGGATAAAAAAGAACTGAAACTTGGTCATTTTTCTACGATTCATTTGAAATTTTCGCCTTGGGCCAGTTCAGTGTTAGGGATGACAGAAGTGTGTGAACTAAATCAAGGCTAAATTATTGCTTTTACGTGGCTTTGACCCAAAAAGTATGACAGTAGTGAGTACTCCTTTCAGCTGAAATCATTTCTTTCACAAAATTCTTTCCAGGGTTGACACCAATGATAAGACTTATTCGGCGTGCAGTATTGGAAAGCTCATCTACAGAAACGTAAGCAATTGCATGAAATTTATTTCCTTTCTCGTTTAACGTTTCAAAAATTTTAAACTAAGTTCGCCTTGATTATATCATTGTATATTAACATTGTTCTTCCAGGTCAGTAAAGCTCTTGTTTGCTAACAATCAGGAGAAAGATATTCTATGGAAACAGCAGTTAAATGAAATGGTTGAAACGGCAAGTCAAAGGTGAGACTCCTCTACTTTTAACCACATAAATGGTGGTAAAACAAAAAAGAAAAGTTCAAACAACTGTCTGAAATTTTAGGCCGTTTAAATGTTTCGGACCAAAATGCCCAGGAGACCTGAATTTACTCCAACCTAGAGAGATTTCTTAGAGATACTCTATGCTCTTTCCTGACGCAGAGAGGATATGACGTCAAGTGGACAGTGCTTTGGAATATGGCTGGCTGTATATTAACCAATCTCATACAACCTGAGAGATGTAAATGTTCTTGGCAATGAAGTAGCTTATTTCTCAACTAACCATTGCTTCAATCTTTAGCGCGCGGACATAGAGTTGTGATGTAAGCAGAAATATCGTAGTGCCCGAGAGAAGCGGAAGTAGCCAAGAGCCACTGTAACCTAACTTCTTGAGTTGTACCAGAAACCCATAAGGGTTGAAACGTGTAACGGCCCCTTGCGTGCTGCGAAACAAGCTTCTGAATATTCAACTTGCTAAGTACCATATTTGGAACAACAAGAGCGAGGGGTTTCCAAATATGGTACTTAGCACTGAAACATTCAACCAATCAGTTTGCACTGAATATTCGGAAGCTGTGAACGCGCGTTACACGTTTCAACTCTTATGGGTTTCTGGTTGTACCAATTGCTACATCATTCTATATATGCACAGCTAACAGCATGAGCCCATTGTTTTCTATGATTATTGAGATTACTTAAAATGTTGTAAAAGGTGTTTTTAGCTCTTGACTACATGAATATATATATATATATATTTTTCCTCAGATTTCAAGTCTATTACACAGTGTCCCAACCCACTCCCGAGTGGGATGGTTATGAAGGCCGTGTTTCTTTGGAAATGCTGTTAGAAATTCTACCCCCTCCCCCTAGTGCCGGCCACGAACGCGAATTGTTGATTTGTATATGTGGTCCTGATCCCTTTACCCATCACATCGTAAGGTGAGAGAACATCATTTACGAGTTTTCCATGATAATGACAATAATATGATAATGACAATAATTACTTCTGAATCATTAATGAATTGAACTTCTATGGCCAAGTGCTCTATTACAGTACAATCGGGGAGACGGCAAATCAAGTCAAATTATAGGAAATTTAGTAGTTAACGAGTTGATAAAGAGAGGATATTACATGGTGGTGAGAAGAATGACATAAATTTAATGTTTGAATGGCAGGAACAAGATACTGTTCTTGCCACGAGAACAAGCTACCGTTTTTTTATATTTTTTATTATATGGACAATAAATATACATGGTAGGATTGAAAAGCAGGCCTTAATGCAAATACTGGGTATAAATACAAACCAAAAAAGGCGGAAATCGTGACGTCGTTGCTAAATATGACTAGTTGTGTTACATACGAAAAATACGCCACTCGGTTCCCGGATGTAGTGGTCGTATTGATTCTACGAGTATTTAGTTCCCGGTAAAACACTCGTCCATATAATAAGGTTAAATGAACCACTGCGAGAAAGCTTTTGTTAGCATTCTTCCGTTGTCTCATTTACCGTTATCAGCTCGTTGGATAAAACCACTTGTCCTTGCTTCACTCCCAGCCAACGCAGCACCACAGTTTCTTCAGAACGCAACTTATTCATTCTTCCAGTCAAAGTAAAGCAGATAGAACCAAATGTTGTTTTTTTTGAAAAGACAGGAAAACGGCAGGGCTCGCAGAAAGACGCCTTAGAGCAGAGTACAGAGTCAACGAAGTCCACCCACATAAGTTGTCGAGGCCAGAAGTCGATCCCGAGAACGCATTTTGAAATGAATGAATTTTGGGGGGAAGGGAGGAGTCAAGGGAATTACTGAAAACTGCAAACAAAAATGACATCTAAAACCACAATAGATATCGTTAGAGTCCGCAAATTTTAGCAGAGCGTATTTAGTTTAAAACGACCAAATCTGGAAAGCGTTAAAGCGGTATTACCGAAAGCGGAAAGCAAAGAGAAATCGCAAATCTTGATAGCAAATCCTTGCATCCATAGGTCTTAGGCGCTTTTTTTTTCAAAAAAGCGACCCAAGTAAAGGGCAATTTCTTTCATCTGAATTTGTTAGTGACACAATAATTTCTTCTCCTATTGACCATCACTCAAATATTTACGAGGGCGCGCTTTGAAATGGAACCAGTGGTTGTTGAAAGGGAACAATTTCTCTTGCGTCCAACATTAAACTTGGTGTTCTTTTTATTTTCAGCACGCTTAAAGACCTTAGTTATGCAGAAAACATGATCCATGCATTTCTGGGTTGATCACTGGTTTACCTCAAGGAAGGGTTGTAATAGCGCTGTCTTTGAGTCAATGCGTTTCTTCATTGGACTTGGTTGGTGCTAATCTCAATCAGCAGCAACTCTCTTTGGGAAGGTGATACCAACTTCGCGAAAAATGGGACGTAAATGAAGTCAAATGGGCGTGAAATTAGAGCAAAAGGCGCTATTATTTTGCACTATAGGACAGTATGTTTGCAATGTTATCAAGCCACAGAGAGCAAGGAGCCAGGAGCAAGGATGGCGCAGTCTGTTAGTGCGCGGCCTTGATGCAAGAGGTCCTGAGTTCGATTCCCCGATCTCGCATCCTTGTTTCGACTTCTTTCCTTTCCGTGTAGCTAGTAGCTTTAAATACCCGTAAAACGGAACACTGATGGAGAGGGGGGAGTAAAATGAGCGCACTGTCGACCTCAAGTTTGTCAGCTGAATTACTTTTACGAGTTATCGACGTTGAATATGGTTACTTTACTTTACTTTTTTTACTTTATTCCTATTCGACGGTTCCTTTTTTTCTTATTCTGGTAAAAATAATGATAATGAACTTTATTTAAGAGTCAAGACTTGTTGAACTGAGACACTTATTGGGGACACTGCATGTACATAGAAATCCAATCGAGCATTGGTTTTTGAGGTGAGCGGAAGTGACCGGATTACCAGGCCAGAGGAGAACCTCTTGGAGCAGAGTAGAGAACCAACCCTGGTGTGACGTCAAGTCTTGGAATCGAACCAGGGCCACACTAGTGGGAGCCCTGCTCCCTATCGTGGGCTAGTGAGGATGCGTCTTTACTGCCGTTTGTTAGGCAACACCCCAAATTCTATTTATTCTATTATTTCTTCTATATGGAGGCGCAGAAACAAACTTCAGCTGCTTTTAGCGAGAATGCGTCTTTACTGCCGTTTGGCAGGCAACACACCAAATTCTATTTATTCTGTTGTTTCTTTTATGTGGAGGCGGAAGAACAAACTTCAACTGCTTTCCAAA